>NW_015164224.1:277457-284747 GCF_001447785.1 Gekko japonicus
GAGGAGGAGGAGGAGGAGGAGGAGGAGATTGAATTTATACCCTGCCCTTCACTCGGAGTCTCAGAGTGGCATACAGACTCCTTTCCCGTCCCCTCCCCACGACAGACACCCTGTGAGGTAGGTGGGGCTGAGAGAGCTTTGAGAGAACTGTCCTTGAGGGAGCAGCTCTGACAGAACTACGGCTCGCCCAAGGTCATCCAACAGCTGCGAGTGGAGTGGGGAATCAAACCCGGTTCTCCGAGATTAGAGTCCGCACACTAAACCACGACACCAAACTAGCTCTCAGACAGGATGGGATGGTGTTGTCTATCCTACCCGCATTGCATTAACATGGTCCTAATACCTACATTTGAAGCATCACAAATAAAGGTAAAGGGTTTCATGAAGTCTAGAGCCCTTCGTATTGGCTCTATGGTAAGCACCCATTTTAGTGGGTCAAATGCTTCTTGACACTCAGGGATCCAAATTACCATATCTGGGTACAAAGGAGCTGCAATAGTACTAAACTCTCTTCTTTCCTGTTTAAAAATAAAAAAGAGAGTTTAGAAATAAACAGGGCATGGCTTCCTGTCCTGAAGAACACAAAATGCTCTGCATCTGGGGCCTCCTGAAAACCAAATGCTAGGAGAGCGAACTCAAAGGGTCCCTCCTGAGCCACACATGCTGATTTTGGTTGGTCCTTCGGGTCCATAGCCACTTGCCAGCACCCTTTTGTTAAATCTAGGGTGGAGATGAAGTTTGCAATCCCAATTGTTTCCACCAGCTCATCCACCCTGGGCACTGTATACACATAAGGTAAAGTTACTTTATTCAACCTCCTATGGTCCAAACAGAATCTTAAAATATAGATACTGATTCTTCTGTACTAATTGGGGTTTGGCGTAGGGGTTAAGTGCACAAACTCTAATCTGGGAGAACCGGGTTTGATTCCCCACTCCTCCACTCGCAGCTGCTGGATGGCCTTGGGCAAGCCATAGTTCTGACAAGAGCTGTCCTTGAAAAAGAGCAGTTTCTGTCAGAGCTCTCTCAGCCCCACCTACCTCACAGGGTGCCTGTTGTGGGGAGGGGGAGGGAAAGGAGTTTGTCAGCCACTCTGAGACTTCAAGTGAAGGGCGGGGTATAAATCCAATCTCTTCCTCCTCTTCTTCTTCTTCATCAGCATCATTAATGGAACTTCTTCCCCCATGTCACTCCAGCCCACTATTTCTTCATCATTGACATCTACAATTTCCAGATAATCCCTATTGATATCCTCCCGCACTTTCCAGATCTGTAGTACTCTAGCCGACCTGTCTGTCTGTGTTTCTACCACTGGGGCAGCCTAGACCAATGACTTCTCTGGATACCCTTACAGCTTTTTCTGTTGTTCCTTTTAAAAAAAAATATTAAATGTGGGGGGAATGCATGTTTAAGAAGAAGAGAAGAGATTGGATTTATACCCTGCCCTTCACTACCCAAAGGAGTCTCAGAGCGTCTTACAAATTCCTTTCCCCACAACAGGCATCCTGTGAGGTAGGTGGGACTGAGAGAGCTCCGACAGAAACGGCTCTTTTTCAAGAACAGCTCTGAGAGAACTTATGACTGATCCAGGGTCACACCGGCAGCTGCATGTGAAGGAGGGGGGAATGAAACCTGGTTCTCCCAGATTAGAGTTCATGCACTTAATCACTACAACAAACTTAAGTGCATGGCACACCAATTTTTGGCGTCAGCTGATGCGCTATGAAGTAATTGAGCAATGGTGGTCGCCCTCGATATGCAATGAAACGTTTTTTCCCTTCCCTCGTGAACTTTTATCAAGACTTTATTAAGTTGCTGATCTCAAAGGAGCCATTGTGTCTATGCCGTGGGGCTGGTGCATATGAACCTCTTGGGGTTTTTGTCTTCCAGATCAACAGAATCAATCACACTTTTTCAGTTCCTCAGACGGGGCGTCGTGATCTCCGTCGGCGCCATCCTCAACCGCGCCACCTTCGACGTCCTGTGACTGTTTCTCTGGAAACCCGTTGATGTCTTTCCACATGGAATACTTGGCATCCCAAAGAGCTTCGATCATGTCCCACATCCCTGCCTTTTCTTCTTGGAGGTCTTGGTCATTGTCTCTCAAAGCAATGTACTCCTCCCAGAGGGCCATCTTGTCTCTGGAGATGGCCATGTCTTCTTCCCAAAAGACTTTGTCCTTCTTCCAGAAGGCCTTGCATTCCTTCCAGTAGCTCATGTTCTTCTCCTCGAGGGATTGCATCTTCTCCTGCAGGGATTTGTTCTTCTCCCGCATGGCCTTGTTGGTTTCCTGGAACTCCTTGTTCTTGACCTGGAAGGCCTTCACCAGAGTTCGGAAAGATTCGTTCCTCTCCTCAAAGGAAGCAATCTCTTCCTCTGTGCCCTTGATCTTCTCTTGGAAGGCCTCGATCTTCTCCTGAACGGCGCTCACCTTCTCCTGGAAGTCCAGGTTCTTCATCCGGAAGCTGTTGATCTCCACCATGAAAAGTCTGCTCTCCTCCAAGAAGTTCTTGATCTCCTCCAAGAATCCCTTGTTCCTCTGTCTGAAGTTGCGGATCTCCTCCCATAACGCCTTGGTTTTGTTATCTTCCTGGAAAGCTTTGATTTCCAGCCGGAGGGCCCTGCTTTTTTCCCAGAAGAGCTTGATTTCTTCTTGCAAGGCCCGTTTCTCCTCCTTGAGATTCTTCTGTAAGAGCTGCTTGTGCAGGGACGGGGGCAAACGGGTCATGTGATGCCAGCTCTCTCGCTTGACAGGAAGGGGAGGAATCTCACTGCTTTTCTTAACCTTGGGGTTGGCATTATCAGGGGCTTCTACCAGCGTTTTCTTCCTGTTCTCCATTTGGTCACAGCTGTGGAGAGAGAGAGATAGGGAGGGAGATGGGCAAAGAATAGCACAGAAAGAGACGATGTTGTCTACCGGGTGGTTTGAGCATTAAGAACATAAGAGAGAGTCCTGAGGGTAGAGTTACCAGCTCCCAGTTGGGAAATAGCTGAAGATTTAGAGGGAGGGGTTGGGGGGGGACTTCAGTGGGGTATATTGCCATTTGGGCTCATTTCCTGCAGGAGCACACAGGAGCGGAGCTCTGGCAGTAAAGAGCCCAGGGGGCGTGCACATGCAACAAACCCCACCCCCTGCTCCCAGCAGCCCTCAGTCAGAGCAAAAAGCAGCCAGGTAAGCTGCAGAGCCCCCCCCCCCGGGGCCCCGATCCAAAACAGTCCAGTGGCACCTTTAAGGCCAAGTTTAATTCAGGTGCAAGCTCTCCCTCCTCTGCGAGGACAGATCTGCACGTTCCCCCCACCCCATAGCTTTTTCTACAAAAAAAAAGCCCCGATGAGAATGATAAAAGGGTTGGAACACTTTCCCTATGAAGAAAGGTTAAAGCGCTTGGGGCTCTTTGGCTTGGAGAAACGATGGCTGAGGAGAAACGGTGACATGATCGAGGTTTACAAGATGATGCATGGGATAGAGCAGGCAGAGAAAGAAGTCCTTTTCTCCCTTTCTCACAATACAAGAACTCCTTGTGGGCACTCAATGAAATTGCTTAGCGGTCGGGTTAGAACGGATAAGAGAAGGAAGTCCTTCTTCACCCAAAGAGTGATTAAGACATGGGATTCACTGTTACAGGAGGTGGTGGCGGCTACAAGCATGGACGGCTTCAAGAGGGAATTGGATAAACATACGGAGCAGAGGTCCATCAGTGGCTATTAGCCACAAGGTACAGATAGGATCTCTCAGTCTGGGGCAAGGGATGCTCCCTATTCTTGGTGCTTGGGGGGGGACAACAGTGGGAGGGCTTCTGGAGTTCTGGCCCCACTGCTGGACCTCCTGATGGCACCTGGTGTGTTTGGCCACTGTGTGACACAGAGTGTTGGATTGGATGGGTCACTGGCCTGATCCAACACTGGCTTCTCTGATGTCCTTAATATGGAGCAGAGGTCCATCAGTGGCTATTAGCCACAAGGTGTGACACAGAGGGTTGGACTGGATGGGCCATCGGCCTGATCCACCATTGGCTTCTCTTATGTTCTTATGATGAACAGAGGATGTTGGCGATTGCCTGCCTCTGCGTAGTGACCCTGGACTTCCCTGGTGGTCTCCCATCCAAATACTAACCAGGGCCAACCCTGCTTAGCTTCCAAGACATGACAAGATCAGGCCAGCCTGGGCCATCCAGGCCAGGGCAGTGATCAATGAGTGACCAATCAATGAGTCACCCAGTGAGTTCCAGGCCAGCCCATTCCTAAGCCTCACCTCCGTGATCCTCACCTGCAAACCCATGAAGCTCTTACTCAGTTGGGTTCTTCTAACTGAGCAATGTCCTCTCTGTCTCCCAGGGCACCCCACAATTCTCCACTGCAGAAAGGCCTTTGTTAACTCCCGCCAACGGAGGTCCTTTCAATGGTAAGTGGTGTTTCCAGCTCCAAGTGGAGACATTTCTGGAGATTTGAGGGTGGAGCCTGGGGAGGGCAGGTGCTGGGGGGAGGAGAGACCCCTGTGCTGTAGAATGCCACAGACCCCACCCTCTAAAGCAGCCATTTTCTCTCCGGGGAAGTTGACCTCTCAGCTCTGGAGATCAGCTGTAATTCTTGGGGGTCTCCAGGCCCCACCTGGAGGTTGGCAGCCATGTGGATAGTGTTGTCATCTCCAGGTTGGCATCTTCCTGGAGCTTTTAGGGTGGATTCTGAGGAGGGTGAGGTTTAGGGAGGGGAAAAACTCCACTGGTCGGCTAGCCCACCCTCCAAAAGCATCCATCTTATCCAGGGGAACTGATCTCCTTGGTTGAGATCAGTTGAAAGTCCAGGAGATCTTGGAAGTTGGGAACTCTATTTCATTGGGCATTGTAAAGAATGGCTCTGGGGCCTTCTGAGGAAAAGCAGGTGCTGTATCATCAAGGCCAGGCCCTTCCTTGGAAACCAGAACTTTGGACTCCTAATGTGAAGTCTCTGCCCCCTTTGGCTTGGAGCTCACTGGTCCCAGGGCTGAATCCTGCCCAGAACAGTCCACTTCCCCAGGGCCCCGATCCTGCAACAAAACAAATCCGGGGCGCTCACTGACCTGCAACTCCTCCTCGGCTAGGATGGTGGCTCCCTTGAACTCTGTTACCGGGGCAGCCGGTGACCATGAACAGGAGAGATTTAGAACCTTCTGGAGGTCTCCAGGTTCCATCCTTGGAAGGCAGAGGGGGCAACCCCTGCAGTTCAGGATTCCGAAGCAGGAGGGCACGGAGCGTGGTGAGTACGTCAGGCTGGGCATCGCGTCAGGGCAGGGGGGCAGCACAGGGATAATGAAACACGGGCAACTTCAACTACAGTTACCAGCCTCCAGGTGGGGCATGGAGACTGACCCCCCCCCCCTAAAAATTATAACAGATTTCCAGACTACAGAGATCAGTGGGAGAAAATGGCTGGTTTGGAGAGTGAAGAAGAAGAAGAAGAGAAGAGATTGGATTTATACCCCACCCTTCACTACCCAAAGGTGTCTCAGAGCGGCTTACAAACTCCTTTCCCTTCCCCTCCCCACAACAGACACCCTGTGAGGTAGGTGGGCTGAGAGAACTCTTGACAGAAACTGCTCTTTTTCAAGAACAGCTGTGCCAGAGTTATGGCTTGCCCAAGGTCATCCAGCCAGGTGCAAGTGGAGGAGTGGGGAATCAAACCCGGTTCTCCCAGATTAGAGTCCTGCGGTGGCTCAAGTGGTTAAGACGCTGAACTGCAGGCTGTGGAAGGTCAGTAGTTCAGCAGTTCGAGACCCGGGTGCTGCATGATGGAGTGAGCTCCCATCTCTAGTTCCAGCTCCTGCCAGCCTAGCAGTTCGAAAGCAAGAAATTGCAAGTAGATAAATAGGTACCGCTTTGGTGGGAAGGTAACAGCGTTCCGTGCGCCTTGGGGTTTAGTCATGCCGGCCACATGACCACGGAAACGTCTTCGGACAGCGCTGGCTCTTCGGCTTTGAGATGGAGATGAGCACCGCAACCCTAGAATCGGATTCGACTGGCTTTCGAGCAAGGGAACCATTACGTTACCTTACTTAACCACTACACCAAAGTGGAGTGTTCCAGTAAAGTCCCTCACTCCCCCAAGCCCTCACCTCCCCAGGATCAGCCCCCAAATTTAGAGGAATCTCCAAACCCAGAATCAGCAACAGCCCTAACTGGCTGCCAGTTTCTTTCTGGGCCGAGTTCAAAATGCTGGTTTTTAATTTTAAAGTCCAAAACAGTTTAAGCTACCTGTGGGCCTGGTGGCTCAGAGGAAGAGCCTCTGCTTGGCATGTGGGAGGTCCCAGGTTCAATCCACGACATCTCCGATGAAAAAGAACCAAGCTGTAGATGATGGGAAAGACCTCCACCTGAAACCCTGGAGAGCAGGTTCCAGTCTGGGTAGACAAGACTGACCTTGATGGAGCAAAGATTCAGTTGAAGACAGCTTCATATGTATTCAATAGTAACCTGGTGGATTAATATCTGGTGTTGTTGTTTTCAGATGCCTTGGAAGGCAAGGCGTAATATGGCCTGCAGGTAGGGTTCATTTCCTGCAGGAGCGCACAGGAGCGGAGCTCCGGCAGTAAAGAGCCCAGGGGGTGGGCACATGCAACAAGCCCCACCCCCTGCTCCCAGCAGCCCTCAATCAGAGCAAGAAGCAGCCAGGTAAGTTGCAGAGCCCACAACCCCGCTCCCCCGGTCCAAAACAGTCCGGTGGCACCTTTAAGACCAAGTTTTATTCAGTTTCAAGCTCTCCCTCCTCTGCGAGGACAGATCTGTCAGGTGATGTCGGGGGTGTGGCATATGCAAATAATTTATGCTAATGAGTTATGCTAGTGAGCTCCTGCACCTCTTTTTCTACGAAATGACCCCTGCCTGCAGGCCAGAGGAGGCGCGTTCTGCCACATACGAAACAGCCTCTTTCAAGTGGAAAGGAACATTTGTAGAGTCGGGTCTGTTGAAAAGGGCCATTTTAAAAGGCATTGGGTGGACAGAACTAAGGTTCAGTTTTTGGTGAGTGACTGTTTTAGTGGGGGTCACTTAACTTGCAGGGCTCTTTTTGTAGAAAAAGCCCAGCAGGAACTCATTAGCATAATAGGCCACACTCAACAGCAGAAACTCATTAGCATATTAGGCCACACCCCTGACAGCACAGCTCATTAGCCCATTAGGCAGCACCCCCATGTTGCCAGAAGTGTGGTCATCCAGCCACACCCACCTTTTGCTTGTTATTCTGTTTACCTTGTTTGTTGTCAAAACCCAGGGCCTTTTTTTGTAGCAGGGACTCCTTTGCATGTTAGGCCACACACCC
>NW_015164224.1:284904-295017 GCF_001447785.1 Gekko japonicus
GCTCAGTGAAAGTGTCAACCCAGGTTGCGGTCACTGACTTCCTTCAGGATCCCCACGATCCCCCCCCCCCAAAAAAGACTAGGTTTCACTCCCAGAGGCCCATCTTGTTGTAAATCTCGAAGATCTCTTTCCACAAAGCAGAGCACTTTTCTTTCTGATTCTGGTTTAGATCTTCCTCTCCGAGGATCTTCTTGACTTTCGCCAGGGTTTTCCGTGATTTTCCTCCGACAGCTCATGCATTGATTACGGCAAGCAGTCAATGATTCTGGCTTCCACATTCTTGTAATTTTCGAGGGACTCCACCCGTGAAGTGGGGCATTTCTCTTTGTGATTCCGGTTTAGACCTTCCTCTAGGATGATCTTGACTTTCTCCAGGACACCTGTGATTTTCAATGCCTGCGGTCACACGGAGCATTAGCCACGCTACAGAGATGGAAGATAGGTGGATTTTCCAGGCGCGATCACACCGCAACATCTGGGGAGCGTAGAGCTCCCATGGATAACCTGAGGCTTCCCGCCGAAGATGCAGCGTAAAAAACTAGTACCTCCGAGGTACTAGTTTCCGGAAACCGCAGGGCAAGAGCGGGCGTCTGATCACGTTTCCGGTGGTAGTTCGTGGCATCCGACGCCCGCCCATGTCCAGTTGCAAAAAGGGTTTTTTTCCCAAGTCTCCACGGGATGCACACACGCACCCAACGGTGCATGCGCACACTTCGGTTTTTTAAAAAAGCCACAACCCTGTTTGCCATGGCAGCGGCGCCTAGCCATTGCTGCTGTGATCATGCCGCGCCGCTTCTTTGCCGCGCCGCAGGATTGTCATGTGATCGGCACCTCCCCCCGAACCACGGGACATTGGCGGGACATGTGATTCGGCGGCCGCACATTAGTTTGCTCCGGGGCAAACAGCCATGCTCCCCCCCCCCGCATTTTCTGGTTCGTGTGACCGGGACCTTTGAAAAGTTTACGTTAATCACCTGGGTGAACCTGTTTCCTGCTTCCGTGTTCTTGTAAATAACCCAGATTACTTCCCAGAAATTGGAGCTCTGTAACCACATAGTTTCCCCAACTGCCTTGAACCATGCCGTGTTAAGAGGAGAGACTGGGGAGGTGGGGGGGAAGCAAGAAGAAGAAGAAGAAGAAGAGATTGGATTTATACCCCGCCCTTCACTTGGAGTCTCAGAGTGGCTTACAAACTCCTTTCCCTCCCCCTCCCCACAACAGACACCCTGTGAGGTAGGTGGGGCTGAGAGAGCTCTGACACAAACTGCTCTTTTTCAAGGACAGCTGTGCCAGAGCTTGTGACTGACCCAAGGTCACATCAGCAGGTGCAAGTGGAGGAGTGGGGAATCAAACCCGGTTCTCCCAGACTAGAGTCCGCACACTTAACCACTACACCAAACTGGCTCTCACTTGGCAACTGGCTATCTCCCCCCCAAAAAAAACAACAGCTGTAAAGTGTCCCTGCATTGACTCAGTGCTGGGCAGCAGGACTCACAGAGGAGCAAAGTCCCAGACAGGAAAGAGAAGCTGAGAGTCCAAGCTGGCAACCCCATGCAAATCAGTAGGTGGTGATTTGCCTCCAGGAGTTGGCATCTCCTGGGAGTGGGTGGGTGGCAGCGTTCCCTCTAAGCTGAGTTGGTGTGAGCCAGCTCACAGTTTTTTAGCCTCCGGCTCACACTTTTTCGTCTTAGCTCAGGAAGGATGTGGCTCCAGAGCAAACCGACTTATGCAGTAGGCAAATTGCTCGCTCACAATTTTAATGCCCGTAGTTCACAAGGTAGAATTTTTGCTCACAAGACTCCACAGCTTAGAGGGAGCATTGGTGGGTGAAGCAGAGCCTTGCAAGGTAAAAGCAGGCCTGTTCCGTCACAGTCTTAAAAAAAAACAAACTTTTTATTGAACATAAAGTCAACAAGCAATGATGAAACATTTAAGTAACAAATAAAGTGATGGCAACAGAGTAACGAGATCTATACAGCACGAAACACGGGAGATATTACTAAAGCAGGATAGTCCATGTACTAATATTACAGTAAATAAAACATCGGAATTACTGCCAGATAGAAGGTTCAACAGACGTTTCAGAACAGTATACTTAACAATACAGCTAGTGAGTTTCATTCAGTGTTGCGTGAAAAAACAAGGTAATGTTAAATTAAAATAATATCAGAACTGGGGTGTGTGCCACGACTAAACCAAATGTGTGTTGTGAGGTCATAGAGAGTATACAAATTGAGGAATTCAGCTCACAGCCTTGGTCTGAGGTCACACAATCATAGAGTTGGGAGTGGCCATACAGGCCGTCTAGTCCAACGCACTGCTCGGCCCAGGATCAGGCTAAAGCGTCCCTGACAAGGGCTTGTCCATTCCACTGCTCGACTGCTCGTACTGTGAAAAAGAAATCACTAATATCCAGCTGGTACCTCCCCCCAGCCTTAATTTAAGCCCATGATTGTGAGTCCTCTCCTCTGCTGCCCACAGGAACAGCTCCCTGCCCTCCTCTAAATGACAGCCCTTCGGATACTTCAAGACAGCAATCGTGTCCCCCCTCACCCTCCTCTTCTCCAGACTAAACACTCCCCTCAGCCTTTCCTCCAGGCCCCGATCATCTTCATTGCCCATCTCTGCACCTGCTGTATTCTGTTCACATCTTTTTTTGAAGTGAGGCCTCCCGAACTGCACACAGGACTCCAGGTGGAGCCTGACCAATGAGGTATATACAGTGGAACTATATCATCTTGTGCTTTGGATGTTATGCCTCTGTCGATACACCCCGAGATCACATTAGCCTTTTTTGCTGCTGCATCACACTGATGGCACATATTTAGCTTGCAGTCCACCTGTATACCAAGACGCTGGGGATTGAACCTAGAACCTTCTACACGCCAAGGAAAGGCTCTTCCACTGATCCACAGCCCCTCCCCAACATCTTCCACTCCCGATTTTCTGCTGCTTGTAACTTTAAGTATAAATACATCTACTGTGTTCATTTCATGCATCAGATGAAGTAAGCTCGGACTCAGGAAAGTTCATGCGGGAATAAATGGTCTTCGTCTCTAAGGTGCCGCTGGTCTTTTATTTAATCTAAGTGGATTTCTAGGAGGCAGACTGGCAAAGAGACAGCAAGGCCTACAGAAGTGTCAGTAGCATTCATCTCGGTCCAAACTGATGTTCCGGCCAATTAAAGCTGATCTTTGCCTCCTTGGAAGCATTCGCACTGTCCACCCTTGGAGCCTCAAATAGCAAATCAATACAGGGCTTTTAAAGTTAACGAACCCCTCCGAAACTTGCCAAGGAGAAACTAGGAAGACTTTCTGTCTGAGCCAGGAGCCAGCACCGTTCATATCTCTGCCGTTGGGAGGTAATAGAGCAATTAGAGAGACATAAATCGTCTAGGAGGTTCCTAGAGGGACAGCGCAGGGTAGCCGGGGATCAGTCCTGCAATTATTGAATGGAGCATACAGCACGCTGTCCCTGTGTTCACAAAGGACAGGCGTCCCCAACATGGCACCCCCGGGCAACTGCGGACACCTTTCCCGACACCCACCAAGTGTTTTAAGGAAATGGGTGGGTTCAGGTGGGCTTTTTGCCCGGCAACACTTTTGTTTGGCGATTGGAGATTTTGATTGGCTGTGCAGATTTTTTTTTTAAGTTGCTTTGGCAGCAGCTGCCGCCACAGCTCAAGGAGCTTCACTGTGTGACTGGAGGGAAGCCGTGGCAGCCATTTTTGTGGCTGGCTCCACCTCCTGAGGAAGCCATTTTGTGGCAGCCAATTTTATTTTTATTTTTTTGTATTTTTCACATGTGCATTTGAGTGTGTGTGCTCCTGGAAGTCACAGCAACCTCTGGTGACTGACGCCCACTGGGGGCCTGGAGGATTTTCAGAGAGGTGGCTGAATAAAGCCTGCCCCCACCTCCCGACTGCTGGTATTCCAAGGAGGTCTCCTGTCCAAGCACTTGCCCGCTGGGCTCCCTCTAAGCTGCGGAGTCTCGTGAGCAAAAATCCTACTTTGTGAGCTGCTGGCATTCAAGTTGTGAGTGAGTGGTTTGGCTGTGGCATAAATTAGTTTGCTCTGGAGCCATCCCTTCCTGAGCTAAGAGAAAAGTGTGTGAGCAGGAGGCTAGAAAACTGGGAGCTAGCTCACACTAACTCAACTTAGAGGGAACACTGCTGTCACCATTGTACCACACTGCCTCACCGCAGTTCCTACAAATCAAGTTGTGGGTTTTCCCCCCTTCCCAAGTAATTGGAAAAGTTCTACTCCTTTAGCATTACACCAATGGTATGTAAAGATATGGGAATATTACACTATGGAAAAAATAATGGCATCTATAAATAAAAATAATGGCATCTATACCTTCAAATAATAGCTTTAAAAAGCAATCTTTGTTTTATTCAAAATGGGTGGACATTTTGGAAGCAACACTTGCTAAATCTATTATTCCTGTCTCCTCTATACCACAGCGTTATAAAGAAATAATTGCAATTTTTTAGGTCACCTGCTAGTCCTAATTTAAAACACTAAAGTTTAGCTTGTTTGTAGTATATGTTAATTTTGTAGGATAATTGTTGTTGTTATACTTAACTTGACTTTTTCGTTTCTGTATCACCGCAGGTATTTATCACAAATAGTTACTGAAACTGTATCTCAAGTCTGTATCAAGTTAAATATCTATTTTATTATATCGCTGAAAAATTATAAATAAAATATTTTTTTAAAAAAAAAATTGTTTGCTCTGGAGCCATCCCTTCCTGAGCTGAGAGAAAAGTGTGTGAGCCAGAGGCTAAAAAACTGTGAGCTAGGTCACACTAACTCAGCTTAGAGGGAACACTGCTTGCAAGCAATGCTCCCTCTAAGCTGTGGAGTCTTGTGAGCAAAAGTTCTACTTTGTGAGCTACTGGCATGAAAGTTGGGAGCGAGCGATTTGGCTACTGCATAAATTAGTCTGCTCTGGAGCCCTCCTTCCTGAGCTAAGAGAAAAATGTGTGAGCCGGAGGCTAAAAAAATGTGAGCTAGCTCACACCAACTCAGCTTAGAGGGAACACTGCTCACCAGGGTCGGCCCTGCTTAGCTTCTGAGATCTGATGAGATCGGGCTTGCCTGGGCTGTCCCGGTCAAGGCATGGTGACCTCTGTTGACTGACCCCAACTGGGGGCCTGGAGGATATTCAGAGAGGCAGCTTAATAAAGCCTGCCCCCACCTCCCGCCTGCTGGTATTCCAAGGAGGTCTCCCGTCCAAGCACTTGCCAGAGTTGACCCTGCTTAGCTTCTGAGATCTATCGAGATCGGTCTTGCCTGGGCTATATCCAGGTCAGGGCCAGCAGCCATATTTGTGGCAGTGCCCTGAATGCTGTGTCAGAATTCAAAGGGTGCCTGTGGGCTCAAAAAGTTTGGGGATGGACCCCTAATGTAGGAGAGGCACGGCTAGCTCCCACCTGGTTAGAGTGATGGATTAGGACCGAGGACATCTTTTATTTTATTTTATTGGATTCGACTTTGAGGCCGTCCTCTCCAGAAAAACTAGGCTACGGGTGGCGTACAACCATGATAAACTACAAATCTTATGAGAAATTTCAAGTTTAAAATAATACCTAAAATACAATTTACAGCAACAGAAGAAGAGGAGGAGGAGGAGAAGAAGAAGGAGAAGGATGGATTTATACCCCGCCCTTCACTACCCGAAGGAGTCTCAGAGCGGCTTACAATCTCCTTTCCCTTCCCCTCCCCACAACAGACACCCTGTGAGGCGGGTGGGGCTGAGAGAGCTCTCTCCAGGACTGCCCTCGAGAGAACTATGGCTTACTCAAGGTCATCCAGCAGCTGCAAGTGGAGGAATGGGGAATCAAATCTGGTTCTCCTAGATTAGAGTCCGCGCACTTAACCACTACACCAAAGTGGAGAAGGAGGAGATTGGGTTTATACCCTGCCCATCACTATCCAAAGGAGTCTCAGAGTGGCTTACAAACTCCTTTTCCTTCCCCTCCCCACAACGGACACCCTGTGAGGTAGGTGGGGCTGAGAGAGCTCTGACAGAAACTCCTCTTTTTTCAAGAACAGCTCTGACAGAACTCTGGCTTGCCCAAGGTCATCCAGCAGGTGCAAGTGGAGGAGTGGGGAATAAAATCTGGTTCTCCCAAATTAGAGTCCGTGCACTTAACCACTATACCAAACTGGAGGAGGAGGAGATTGGGTTTATACCCTGCCCTTCACTATCCGAAGGAGTCTCAGAGCGGCTTACAAACTCCTTCCCCTTCCCCTCCCCACAACAGACACCCTGTGAGGTAGGTTGAGGCTGAGAGAACTCTGAGTGAGAGAACAGCTCTGGCAGAACTACGGCTTGCCCAAGGTCATCCAGCCAGGTGCAAGTGGAGGAGTGGGGAATCAAACCCGGTTCTCCCAGATTAGAGTCCACGCACTTAACCACGACACCAAACTACACCAAACCTAAGCCAGTCTGATGGTTACCCTTCTTGGAGTCTCCTTGCCTTGCAGAGGAGGGAGGCGGGGAAAGGAAGAGAAGAGCCAGACTGGATGGAGAACCATTCCTGCCCTCAACCAAATGCTTGGCGGAACATCTCTGACTCATGTGCCCGATGGAACGGCAGCAAGTCCCGCAGGGCATGGATGTTATTCAGCAGGGAGTTCCACCAGGTAGGGCCCAGGGCAGACATCCAAATCCTCACGCTGCCATGGGAGCTCACCGGGTGACCTTCGAGCCATTGCAAACACCAGCTTCGCCTACCTCACGGGCTTGTTGTGAGGATAAAATGGAGGAGAGGAGACCAACAAAAGCTTGAGTGATTAACACATGGAATTCACTGCCACAGGACGTGGTGGCAGCTACAGGCATGGTGGCAGCTTCAAGAGCGAACTAGATAAACATATGGAGCAGAGGTCCATCGGTGGCTATTAGCCACAAGGTACAGATGGGAAATCTCAGTCCGGGGCAAGGGATGCTCTGTACTCTTGGTGCTTGGGGGGGGGGGGTCAACGGGGGGGGGGTTTTTGGGGACTCATTCAGACTCTTCCCCCCACATCAACCCTTGCAGTTGTTGTCCAGACATTTCCGAGTCTTGTTAATGGGAAGACCCACTGGCCTGATCCAACACTGGCTTCTCTTATGTTCTTATGTTCCCATTGGGGAGGAAAGGTGAGGAGTAAACCAATTAACAAATAAACCGTGGCCAATTAAATGCCCCAGAAGACCCACAAGGAAGGGAACTAAGGCCATGTTGTTCAAGTGACCTGGGCCTCAGATACATTGTCAACAAAGAAAATTGGGGATCGGCAAAATGTTTGTATTGTTGTTGTTCAGTCGCACGGTCGAGTCCTATTATTCGCGACCGCATGGGCCACATCACGCCAGGCCCTCCTGTCTTCCATCGTGCTCCGGAGTTGGCTCAATTTCATGTTCGTTGCATCTATGAAACTGTCTAACCGTCTCATCCTTTGCCGTTCCCGTCTTCTTTGACCTTCAGTCTTTCCCAGCATCAGGGCCTTCTCCAGTGAGTGCTCCCTTCTCATTGGGTGGCCAAAGTCTTTGAGCTTCAGCTTCAGTATGTTTGTATAAAGGTAACGGTAAAGGTTCCCTTTCTCGAAAGCCAGTCGAGTCCGACTCTAGGATTGCGGTGCTCATCTCCGTTTCAAAGCCGAAGAGCCAGCGCTGTCCAAAGACGTTTCCGCGGTCATGTGGCCGGCATGACTAAACGCCAAGGTGCACGGAACGCTGTTACCTTCCCACCAAAGTGGTACCTATTTATCTACTTGCAATTTCTTGCTTTCGAACTGCTAGGTTGGCAGGAGCTGGAACTAGAGATGGGAGCTCACTCCGTCATGCGTCAACTTGGGTCTCTAACTGCTGAACTACTGACCTTCCACAGCCTGCAGTTCAGCGTCTTAAGCACTTGAGCCACTGCAACATGTATAGCAACAACAAAGAAAGTGGACGTGTGACTATTCCTGACTTCATTTCTTTTTACGTTCAGCTATATTGTTGACAACTTGTATTCTCCGCTGTTGTTCTCAATTTATTTGCTCTGAATGGGCCTGTTGTACGGTTGCCGTACTCAATTTATATTGAAAAACATTCCTCGTTTTGTATTTATCATAAAAATATAATGGATAGTGTGGATTTACTGGCACACAAATAATGCTGAAGAACCCCTCTTGGGGAAAAAATTAGTGCTAGGAGAGTGAAAATGAAAAAAAGGATGGATGTGCTTTGCAGAGGAGCGAGGCGAAACAGAGGGGGCTAGCCCCTGTGGGGTAGTGGTTAGAGCATCAGACCAGGCTCTGGAAGAGCTGGGTTCGAATCTCTGCTCTGCCACGGAAGCTCACTGGGTGACCTTGGGCCAAGTATACACCCTCACTTTAGCCTACCTCACAGGATTGTTGTGGGGACAAAACAGGGAGGAGGAGAATGATGTAACCCACCTTGAGTCTCCATTTGGTGAGATTTATTTGCTCTAAATATAGTGTTGGTGTTGATCCCATGGTTCTTGACCAGGGGTCAGAGACAGGGTTGCTGGCTCCGGTTTAAGAAATACCTGGAGATCTTGGGGGTGGATTTGGGGAAGAGGAGGAAGAAGAGAAAGAAGAGGAGGAGGAGGAGGAGGAGGAAAAGATTGGGTTTATACCCTGCCCTTCACTTGGAGTCTCAGAGCGGCTTACAAACTCCTTTCCCTTCCCCTCCCCACAACAGACACCCTGTGATCAATGCACCTTCTAAGCTGCGGAGTCTTGTGAGCAAAAATTCTATTTTGTGAGCTGCTGGCATTAAAGTTGTGAGCGAGAGATTTGGCTCCTGCATAAATTAGTTTGCTCTGGAGCCATCCTTCCTGAGCCAAAGCAAAAATCTGTGAGCTAGAGGTTAAAAAACTGTGAGCTAGCTCACACTAACTCAGCTTAGAGGGAACATTGCCTGTGAGGTAGGTGGGGCTGAGAGAACTCTCTCAAGACCTGTCCTTAAGAAAACAGCTCTGGCAGAACTATGGAGGAAGACCTCAGTGGGGTACAATGCCATCTTCCGCCAGGCGTTCGAATAGGAGCCGCCATCGCCATTGTACCACCAACGCCCCATGATTTCTGTACAGGGTCATCATGATGCGAGCACTTTGGGTGCGAATGGGACGTTTTAGGAGACGGCCATCTTGTTTTTAGGAGAGGAGCACCAAAAATTTGTTTATGACTGTGATGTGTTTTAATATTTGTAATGTTTTTATTGTTCTATTGTATGATTTGGCGATATGCCGTGTAAGCCACCCTGAGCTTCCGGGGAGGGCGGGATAAAAATGTAAATAATAAATAAATAAATAAATAAATCAAGTTCTACCCTCCAAAGCAGTCACTTTCTCCAGGGGGACTGTTAGCCAGAGATCAATTGTAAGCCCAGGAGATCTACAGCCACCCCCTGGAGGCCAGGCAAACTAGAGAGCAGACAGCCATTCACCCCATCCTTCTTTCCTCTTGTATGCAAACGGCTTCCACGAGACGTGCTGATTCAACAAGAAGCCGCCCCTTTTTTTTTTGGTTCTGCGGGGAAATAAACTCCAGAGGCCCAAGCCTAAATTCATCAAACAGTCCCACGTAATAACATCCATCACTCGTAGGAAAGAAACACACTTTTTTTTTTTTTTGGTTCGGGCTTCATTGACTTTCCCGTTGTGAGCTCAGCCGCCCGTATTGCTAAAGCCCCCACTGCAATCTGGAGGGAAATCAGAGAATCGGTGCTTTTCCACATTCTTCTTGCAGGGGAAGACAGAGGTGGATGGATGCTGTATATTCGCTGAGAAAGAGCGATCTGGTGCCCCAAAGCGTTCTCTCTCTCTCTCTCTCTCTCTCTCTCTCTCTCCCCCTGTGTATTCAGAGGGTCTATCATCTTATAAATCACAGCAAGAAGGATACCCCATCGGTTTGTTTTTCCCCAGTTCCAAATCTAATTGCAGAAAATGAGCACTACGAATTATTCACAGAACGGTCGCAGACACAATTTGCCATTGGGGGGGGGTGGGGAAAGATTGCAAGAAAGTGGCCGGGTTTAAAACCTTGTTTGGCCCCAGTCACATGGGCCAGATAACGCGGGGGGGGGGGGGGCGGGGTGTGCGCCCCCGCG
>NW_015164224.1:295174-297170 GCF_001447785.1 Gekko japonicus
GCATTCCTTTCAGTTTCCTGTTTGTGCCGACGCACTTACAAAAAACATCCAGTTTGCGACGGGACGTGGATAGGCGCCGGATGCCACGGGATACTAGCACTCTTGTGATCAGATGCCCGCTTGTGCCATATGTTTTCCGGATACTACTGCACTTTCCTTGGTACTTTTTAACTCCGCATCTTTGGCAGGACGCCACAGGTTGGCCACGGGTGTGCTACGCTTTCCAAATGTTGCAGTGTGATCGCGTCCCGAAAATCCGCCCGACATTCGTGCCTTTCGCGCGGCAAATTCTTTGTGTGACTGGGACCTTTGTTTCTTTGTTTGTTAATTTGATTCATACCCCACCCTTCCTGCCAAGGTGGGCAATTAAAAATATACATAAAACATCCATAAACAATTAGTATCCATTTTCAAAGTGCCAGAAACAATTAAAGTGCAGAGCAGAGATTCAATTCAATTCAATTCAATTCAAATACCTTTTATTGGCATACAATATTAGAAGCATTTACCAATAATACAATCCAAAAGAAATTATAAAATAGATAGTCATGGCTATGTCAGGCCTAACTCAAGTTGTCACAAGCTAGATTTGACCAAAGAAAAGATGCCTGAATCATAAAATAAATTGGCATTCTAAACTTTTAAACTTAAGTTTTTAGACTTATAAATTAAGAATCATTAATATGATCAGGGTCACTCTTCCGTTTTATAAAACCATGGAGAAACTTAGCGGTCAGTTGAATGATCTCCAGATCTCATGAAGCAAGGAGAAATTGTACCTTGATTCTATCTGATTGGCTGTCTACCAACCTAAGGGGGAGGTTCCCCTCAGTCATCATGACTAGTAGCCACTGACAGACCTATCCTCCATGAATCTATCTAATCCCCTTTTAAGGTTGCCTGTTCCTGTGGCCATCACTACATTCTCTGGCAGTGAATTCCACATTTTAATCCCTCTTTCCTTTTGTCCATCCTGAGTGTTTTGACTAATGCTCTGCCTGGTTCCCATAGACTGGGCGCGCAACTGTTTCTTTAGCCCGCCAGCGGGAAAGCTATTCATTGGACCTGTATCTATTTGAAGTTCCTTTATTATGCTTGCCCTAACTGTGTATCCCCAGTTCTAACAAAGAACGTGTTTGAGTATGTCTTCAACGCTTTGAAATAAATTTTGCTTTTCTTGAAAACGTGGATTTATTCTCGATGCTTGGGGATCCAACATATTGTTAGAACTCCCTTTTTCCTATCGTTCCGAATCTGGCAAGATCATGAGCGGAATTGAGGGAAACCTACCTAACACGGAGGGGGACTCGGGATCGGTCCCACAAACCTCCGCGTCTTTGGTGTTCACGACTGCAGCCTCGATGGAGGGTGCCGTGGGGGGAACGATTCCCCGCCTGCCTGCACATCTGTCTTGGCCGCCTCCGACCCCTTCGCAATGGGGTCCGCGGAAGACTCACCAGCAGGATGATTGGACTATGTACAACACCCAGGGCACCCGTGAGGTGTACTCCCGTCGGGGGAGCGGATTACGTGAGAGTCTGTTTGACAAGGGATTGTTCCCGGAGCCGGGGTCTACCTCGGAGAAGGGGAGTCCCAAGCAGGACCTCGAGGAGTGGATGTTCGAGCCGTCGGGACCGCGAGGCCACGCAGAAGATGAGGAAGGCACCGGAGCCTTCCAAACGGAAGAGGACTATGACCCACCCCCGGACTACCGCCCTCGGGACCCCATCCCGGAGGAAACTACCGGGGAACGACTAGCAGAACTGGAAGACTCGGTGAGAGACTTGTTGCGGGCATTCCAGGATGTGATGGAAGGCCTGCCGGGAATGTTGGACGTTAGAATGGCCAATTTCCTGGACGCACACGCCGCGCAGTTACAAGTTGCTCCTGCACCGGGATTTCCCGCGCCGCCGATGCCTGCTCAACCGCTGATGGGACCACCGCTGCAAGCACCGGGAGTTCCCGCGCAGCAGGTCCCTGTCCAGCCGCCGGTGAG
>NW_015164224.1:301606-321325 GCF_001447785.1 Gekko japonicus
CCACAAAAGGTTCCCGGACAAACCGGGAGGTCTCCCGCCCAGCCCGGGAGATCTCCCGCCCAGCCCGGGAGGTGTGTTGTAAGTGTATTTTAAGGGGGGCAGTATGTCAGCAAGCTGCCATTCTGTTTTCTATGACCTCTGTGTACATATCCTTCCCTGTTGCACCCGGCTTGGTTTCTATCATCCTGCTCCTGCGTTGGAATGCAAAAGATAACTGCTGGAGGTTGTGTGGGGGAGAAGATGCTGTAATGCTTGGCTGTTGCTTTTCCCATGAGTACTGCACCTGTGTTTTGACTAATGCTCTGCCTGGTTCCCATAGACTGGGCGCGCAACTGTTTCTTTAGCCCGCCAGCGGGAAAGCTATTCATTGGATATGTATCTGTTTGAAGTTCCTTTATTATGCTTGCCCTAACTGTATATCCCCAGTTCTAACAAAGAACGTGTTTGAGTATGTCTTCAACGCTTTGAAATAAATTTTGCTTTTCTTGAAAACGTGGATTTATTCTCGATGCTTGGGGATCCAACATTGGCCTGCTACCAACCTAAGGGGGGCTTCTATAAATTCCACTCGAATGTCATTTAACAATTTACAATGTAAGAGTACGTGCTCAACAGTTTCTAATTCTCTTCTATTACATCCACAGAACCTGACTGAATAAGGAATTTGCTTATATCTCCCCTCAAGAATAGCAGAGGGGAGAACATTAAGACGGGCCAACAGATAAGTTCTACACATTTGCGGTGACGTCAGGCAGAAAAAGTAATATGGTAGAGCACCAGAAAGAGGATAGGCCCACCTTACTGAGGAGCACCTTCCGGAGGCAAGGGCTCTGAGCAGAGATTCCTCAGTCCAGCCGTACCACTACTTAGGTGTTAGTCCTGGTGGTCTTCTCAAATCGGCTCAATTTGATTGAATAATTATGCGGTGGGATAGACTGAGGGTGGTAAAACCAGGGCACAGGGGCACTCCTCGGTGTTTAAGGCGGCTCCTAATCTAAAGCCTGGCGGAAGAGCTCCGTCTTACACGCCTTGCGGATCTGCATAAGGTCCCGCAGGGCTCTGATCTTCTGATTTCCACCCTCCCTTCCAAGGGATGCCAGCCTCCAGGTTGGGCCTGGGGATCAAACCCCCCCCCCCAGAATTACAGCTCACCTCCACACTATTTATTTTATTTTATTGATTTGATCTGGGTTGCGGCACCTCAGTGGAATACATAGAATAATTAGAACGTTAAAAACAAAACCATTCAATTGACGACTATCAATAAATTTATCATCAGATCTAAAGATGGCAACTATTTTGGGAGTTCAGGCACCTCCTGAAGGAAGCTAGTTAGGATGGTCATAAATGGGTACCCGTTACCAGGTAATGCTTGGTTGTTCTCTTAAACAGGGCAAGTCAGAATGGGCTTTAATCTGACTCTAATCTGGGAGAACCGGGTTTGATTCCCCACTCTTCCACTTGTGGCTGTTGAATGACCTTGGGCACGCCATAGTTCTGTCTGAGCTGTCCTTGAAAGGGCAGTTTCTGTCAAGAGCTCTCTCAGCCCCACCTGCCTCACAGGGTGTCTGTTGTGGGGAGGGGAAGGAGTTTGCAAGGCGCTCTGAGACTCCTTTAGGTAGTGAAGGGTGGGGGATAAATCCAATCTCCTCTCCTCCTCCTCCTCTTCTTCTTCTTAGCACTGCCACAGTACAAACCATGGAAGCACTTTAAGCAGGGGAGGCTGGGAAGGAATAGCCCGCCACCTCAGCCAGAGGCCTGGCAGAACAGTTCCATGGTACAGGCCCTCTGGAACTGTAATAAGCCCCGCAGGGCCCTGCTTTCCCGTGGGACCATGTACCACCAGGCCAGGACCAGGGCAGAAAAAGCCTTGGCCCTTGTTGAGGCTAAATGGACATCTTTTGGACCGAGGACTACCAGAAGGTGTTGCTTGGCTCAGTGTAAAGCTCTTCAAGGCACATATGGGGAGAGTCGGTCCTGTAGGGAGGAGGAGGAGGAGATAGGATTTATGCCCCGCCCTTCCCTCGGAGTCTCAGAGCACCTTACAGACTCCTTTCCCTTCCCCTCCCCACAACAGAAACCCCGTGAGGTAGGTGGGGCTGAGAGAACTCTTTCGAGGACTGCTCTTGAGAGAACAGCTCTGAGAAAACTTGTGACTGACCTAAGGTCACCCAGCTGGCTGTATTATGGGGAGGAGGAGTGGGGAATCAAACCCGGTTCTTCCCAGGTTAGAGTCCGCACTCTTAACCACTACACCAAACTGGATCAATATTTTGAGTTGGGGGAAGAGTCCATGATCCAAGAATGGTCCTAAACTAGTGTTGCCATCATCCAGGTGGAGCCTGGAGATCTCCCGGAATTACAACTGATCTCCAGACCATAGAGACTGCTCTACCTGGAGAAGATGAAATCTATGGTTATTAGAGCCAGTGGGGTGTCGTGGATACAGCGGAGGCCTAGGACCCCGGGTGACCCAGGTCTGAATCCCTGCACTTTGCCATGGAAGCTCACCGAGTGACTTTGGGCCCATCACAAACTTTCAGCCTGGCCTACCTCGCAGGGCTGTCATTGTGAGAAAGCAGAGGAGGGGAGAATGATGTTCCTAAGCTGCTTTAAGTCCCAACAGTGGGTAGAAAAGCAGGGTATAAATACATAAATGGGGAGAAAAAAAATCATAACCCATGATAATTGCCAACCTCCCAGTGGCACCTGGAGACCTTCCACTATTAATAATGACCTCCGGATGACCAAGATCAGTTCCCCTGGAGAAAATGGCTGTTTTGGAAGGTGGACTCAATAACATTATCCCCTGCTGACTTCCCCACCCTGCCCTCCCCAGACTCCACCCCCCAAATCTCCAGGTATTTCTCAACCCACAGATGGCAAGCCTCCCTCTAAGCTGTGGAGTCTTGTGAGCAAAGATTCTACTTTGTGAGCTCCTGGCATTAAAGTTGAGAGCGAGCGATTTGGCTCCTGCCTAAATGAGTTTGCTCTGGGAGCCGTCCTTCCTGAGCTCAGACAAAAATGTGTGAGCCGGAGGCTAAAAAACTGTGAGCTAGCTCACACTGACTCAGCTTACAGGGAACACCGAGTTTCTTCTCCTCCCAAAAATTTCTTTTGGCTGTGGGGGGGGGGGAAGGGTTCCCCTATGAAGACAAGGTTCAGATTCAGATGTATTAATAGGGTCAAAGACCGGCATAATTCATATACATGGATATCCATAAAAGAATAAACGGATAATAAAACATAATTTACATTTGATCAAAGGTATCTCAGATTTAAATAAATATTTTATTAAATTTAAGAAGCACTGCTTAAAATAACGCTACAGATTTTGCTCGTTGTTGTTCAGTCGCACAGTCGAGTCCAAATCTTCGCAGCCCCATGGACCAGCTCCCGCCAGGCCCTCCTGTCTTCCGCCGTCCTCTGAAGTTGGCTCAATTTCATGTTCGTTGCATCGATGACACTGTCTAACCATCTCATCCTTTGCCGTCCCCGTCTTCTTTGACCTTCAGTCTTTCCCAGCATCAGGGTCTTCTCCAGTGAGTGCTCCCTTCTCATTTGGTGGCCAAAGTATTTGAGCTTCAGTTTCATTATCTGGCCTTCCAGGGAACAGTCAGGGTTGATTTCTTTGAGGATTGACTGATTTGTTCTTCTTGCAGTCCAAGGGACTCTCAAGAGTCTCCTCCAGCACCATAGTTCAAAAGAATCTATTCTTCGGCGCTCGGCCTTCCTTATAGTCCAACTCTCACAGCCATACATGACTACTGGGAATACCATTGCTTTGACCATGCGGACTTTTGTTGGCAGGGTGATGTCTCTACTTTTTATCATGCTGTTTAGGTTCGCCATCACTTTCCTCCCAAGGAAATCTTTTAATTTCATGGCTGCTGTCACAGTCTGCGGTGATCTGGGATCCCAGGAACGTGAAGTCTGTCACTACTTCCACGACTTCCCCTTCTATTTGCCAAGGAGTGATGGGGCCGGATGCCATGATCTTAGTTTTTTTGATGTTGAGCTTCAAGCCCACTTTTGCGCTCTCCTCTTTTACCCAACCGATCAGTTGTTCCATATCCGGTTCTAACTGTCGCTTTTTCTTTTTCTTTTGCTAGCACCTGCAAAAAAAATCCTTGCGCAAGAAGCTGTGATTTGTAGATTCCCACCGGTAAGGAGCTTTCTAGTCATCTGAGAAACAGGGCAGTCCTGTGGCTTTGTAAGGAAAGGAAGAATGAATTTTGCATGGATTTCTTGGTATAAACCACACTGATACAAGACATGGTCTATTGATTCAACCATAGCAGCTCCACAGGTGCAAACCCTCTCATGTATGGGGGTCTTTCTATATCTCCCCTCAACCACTGCAAAGGACAGCGCTCTCCAATGAGCTAGGGAGAAAGCCCTGCAATGAGATGGTATTTCCAATGAAGATAATACGAAGACAAGGATCAGAGCAGAAACATTCTTTGTTGCTGAAACCAGCAATTCTGGGGTTTACGGAGCCACTCCAAACTGGATTAACACCTTTGAATTTCTGTTCAACCTGGCTTCAAGGCCCCTTTGAAAGATTATTTTTCTTCCTTTCCCTTCTAATATATAGAGTTCTCCTGGCATCGTGATTTATCTGAGGGCCATGCTGCGAGAAAATAGCAGGTTTCCAAAAGAAAATGGAAATTTGATTTCCCCTTTGGTCCGGCGGCTGGTTTGTCAGGCCTATTCTCTCGTCAAAATTGTTATTTTTCCTCGAGCCATTTCCCGGGAACTCCACAGCTGTCCGCTCTTCAGGGCTGCCATCCAGCCGCTCATGAGTCCTCCTCAGTTTTAATACCTTTCCTTTCCTTTTATCCAATAAAAGCTCTACGATGCATCGATCTTGAGCAGGGGATAGTTGTTGTTGATCACTTATCACGCAACGGACAAAAGGAGTTAAAAAAAATTGCAACTGCTAGAGTTCTTTTTCGATCCCTGACAGAAAGTAAAAAGGTAAGTTGTTGTTGTTCAGTCGCACAGTCAAGTCCGACTGTTCGCGACCCCATGGGCTGCATCACACCAGGACCTCCTGTCTTCCATTGTGCTCTGGAGTCTGCTTAATTTCATGTCTGTTGCATCGATAACACTGTCTGACCATCTCATCCTTTGCCGTCCCCTTCTTCTTTGACCTTCGATCTTTCCCAGCATCAGGGTCTTCTCCAGGGAGTGCTCCCTTCTCATTGAGTGGCCAAAGTCTTTGAGCTTCAGTTTCATTATCTGGCCTTCCAGGGTACAGTCAGGGTTGATTTCTTTTAGGACTGACTGATTTGATCTCCTTGCAGTCCAGGGGACTCTCAAGAGTCTTCTCCAGCACCATAATTCAAAAGCATCTATTCTTCGGTGCTCGGCCTTCCTTAGGGTCCAACTCTCGCAACCATACAGTAGTACTGGGAATACCATCGCTTTTTTTAAACAGGGTGATGTCTCTACTTTTTATTATGCTGTCTAGGTTTGCCATCACTTTTCTTCCAAGGAGCAGGCGTCTTTTAATTTCATGGCTGCTGACACCGTCTGCAGTGGTCTGTCACTGCTTCCACGACTTCCCCGTCTATTTGCCAAGGAGTGACGGGGCCAGGTGCCATGATCTTAGTTTTTTTGATGTTGAGTTTCAAGCCAACTTTCGTGCTCTCCTCTTTCACCCTTAGCAAGAGGCTCTTTAGAACAAAACTGTGTACAAAATGATTCACCAAAAATCTTCAAAAAGGTAGCATTCACACAACAAGAATATTTTATAGTCTCAAAATGTCTGGCCTTCCAGAAAACAGTTGGGCTTGATTTCTTTTAAGGTGGACTGATTTGATCTCCTTGCAGTCCAAGGGACTCTCAAGAGTCTTCTCCAGCACCATCATTCAAAAGCATCTATTCTTCAACGCTCGGCCTTCCTTATAGTCCGACTCTTCACGACCCCATGGACCACTTCATGCCAGGCCCTCCTGTTTTTCGCCGTCCTCTGAAGCTAGCTCAATTTCATGTTCGTTGCATCTATGACACTGTCTAACCGTCTCATCCTTTGCCGTCCCCTTCTTCTTTGACCTTTGATCTTTCCCAGCATCAGGGTCTTCTTCTCCAGTGAGGGCTCCCTTCTCATTGGGTGGCCAAAGTATTTCAGCTTCAGTCTCTGGCCTTCTAGGGAACAGTCAGGGTGATTTCCTTTAGGATTGACTGATTTGATCTTCTTGCAGTCCAAGGGACTCTCAAGAGTCTTCCCCAGCACCATAGTTCAAAAGCATCTATTCTATGGCACTCGGCCTTCCTTATGGTCCAACTCTCACAGCCATACAGTACTACAGGGAATACCATTGCTTTGACTATATGGACTTTTGTTGGCAGGGTGATGTCTCTACTTTTTATTATGCTGTCTAGGTAACTAAGTCTTGGGAATATATGTCCGAATGAACTTGCAGACACTCCAGAAGGATATGCGCAGTTGTGTCAATCTTACCTAAGGGACAGTGGCAGATTCATTCTGAATAAGGTAAACGTATGAACCTGCCCTTCATAACTGCTGAGGAGTGAACATTTAGTCTGGCCAGAATGAATGCCCTTCACAGGTTTTAGGAAGAGGCATACTGGATGGGGGATACACTTCTGAGTAGCAGTGTGTGTGAACAACATCTTGGCGTAAGGGTGGACTGTAAGTTAAATATGAGCAGCCAGTGTGATGCAGCAACAAAAAAGGCTAATGCGATCTTGGGGTGTATCAACAGAAGCATAACATCCAAATCACAAGATGCCATAGTCCCGCTGTGCACTGCATTGGTCAGGCCACACCTGGAGTATTGTGTGCAGTTCTGGAGGCCTCACTTCAAAAAGGATGAAGGTGCAGAGGAGAGCAATGTGGATGATCGGGGGCCTGGAGACCATGAAGCCCTATGAGGAAAGGCTGAGGGACTTGGGCATGTTAAGTCTGCAAAAGAGGAGGTTGAAGGGGGGACAGGATTGCTCTCTTGAAGTATTGGAAGGGCTGTCCCATAGAGGAGGGCAGGGAGCTGTTCCTGTTGGCAGCAGAGGAGAGGACTCACAAGAATGGGTTTAAATTAAGGGCGGGAAGGTACTGGCTGGATATTAGGCAAGACTTTTTGACAGTAAGAGTTGTTCAGCAGTGGAATCAGCTGCCTAGGGAGGTGGTGAGCTCCCCCTCATTGACAGCTTTCAAGAAGAGCCTGGACGAATATTTGTCAGGGGTCCTCCAGGGTGATCCTGCGTTGAGCAGGGGGTTGGTCTAGATGGCCTGTATGGCCCCTCCCAACTCTAGGATTCTAAGACAACAGATAAATATAGGAAGGAAGAGATTTTGAAGGTGGAATACCAAAACAGTGGGATGAACAGGTGTGGCATGTGCTAAAGGCAGAGCTTTGGTGATCGGTTGATTTCACACACTTTCTCACCAAAGTAAATGCTGCATGAAAACCCAGGGCCTGTATAGTGTCCAGGTTAACATCAAGAGCCGGCCGTTTGTCAAAGACGGTCTTGAACCACATTGACCTATAAGAGTCTTCTTTCAGGAGTGCCAGGTAGCCCTTGCTGCTCAAGTAGGACTTCATGAACAGCCTAAACGCTTGTAAACAAGCCCTTGACTCAAGGGGGGGGGGGGTTGGCCGAGTTCTGAACAGGAGGAGGAGGAGGACAAAAGGAAGAGGAGGAGGAGGAGGAGAAGTAGTAGTAGAAGAAGAAGAGGAAGAGCAAGAGGAAGAGGGGGGAGAAGGAAGATGAGGAGGAAGAGGGAAGATGAGGAGGAGAAGGAGAAGGAGAAGAGGAGGAGGAGGAGGAGGAGAAGAAGGAGGAGGAGGAGGAGATTGGATTTATACTCCACCCTTCACTCAGAGTCTCAGAGTGGCTTACCACCTCCTTTCCTTTCTCCTCCCCATGACAGACACCTGTGAGGTATGTGGGGCTGAGGGAGCTCTCTCAAGAACTGCCCTTGAGTGAACAGCTCTGAGAGAACTATGGCTTGCCTGAGGTCAAAGCAGTCGCTGCAAGTGGAGGAGGAGGAGGAGGGGGGGGATTGGATTTATACCCCGCCCTTCATTCAGAGTCTCAGAGTGGCTTACACACTCCTTTCCCTTCCCCTCCCCAGAAAAGACACCCTGTGAGGTAGGTGGAGCTGGGAGAGCTCTCTCTCTCGAGAACTGCTCTTTTCAGAATGGCTGGGACAGAACTACGGCTTGCCCAACGTCATCCAGCAGCTGCAAGTGGAGGTGTGGGGAATCTCCAGATAACTGCTGTTCCTTTGGAAAGAAGAGCTTTTGAATTTTGCATTCACACTGTACAGGTTAGTCCTCGCCTGGATGGCCCAGGGGCAAACCCTGATCTTGTGTGATCTCAGAAGCTAAGCAGGGCCAGACCTGGTTAGTATATGGTTGGGTTACCACCAAGGAAGTCCACAGTCACTACGCAGAGGCAGGCAATGGCTATGGCGCTTTCACACACACACTAAATAACGCGCTTCCAATCCACTCTCAGTCCACTTTGCAACTGGATCTTACTGTGTGAAATGGCAAAATCCACTTGCAAACAGTCGCTGAGGTGGGTTGAAATGGCATTATTTAGGCAAAAGTGACAAACTATATAAATAAAGAGCTGATTATCGAATCTGAAAACAAGTGGAAAGCCTTTTGTAATTACTACAGACAAACGACATCGATTAGATGCAGTTGTTAGAGGAGCTACAAAGAAATTTAAATTGATGAATACTCAGAATCGTATAATCATATTCTTGTTGTTATATTCATTAATCTTTTATAGTTACATATTTACTAGTTGTTATATGATAGCACAAACCATGTATAAAGATAAGAAAAATGTTTTTTTTATTCTTTTCTTCTCTTATGTCCCTTGCCTGTGTGCTTTTTTACCAAGCCCTACAGATAGGAAATCACGGAGATGTAGAAGTATTGATTATCTTACTGTATTTTACATATCATGTTATTTTTTCATATTTTATATTCTTATATTATGCAATGTCCTTAAAATGTGTTTAATAAATGATGTTTTTGCTTCTCAGTTGTCCTTTTGTCTCTTTTTATTCTGTACCCCTTGAAATGGTGTGTGTGTGTGTGTGTGAAACGGCATTATTTAGCCATAGAGAGCCAGTTTGGTGTAGTGGTTAAGTGCGCAGACTCTAACCTGGGAGAACCGGGTTTGATTCCCCACTCCTCCACTTGCACCTGGCTGATGTGACCTTGGGTCAGTCACAAGCTCTGGCACAGCTGTCCTTGAAAAAGGGCAATTTCTGTCAAGAGCTCTCTCAGCCCCACCCACCTCACAGGGGGTGTCTGTTGTGGGGAGGGGAAGGGAAAGGAGTTTGTAAGCCGCTATGAGACTCCAAGTGAAAAGTGGGGTATAAATCCAATCTCTTCTTCTTCTATAATGTGAAAGGGCAAGGCAAAAGAGAAGATACTTTCAAGAAAACATGGCCAAGATTCTATAAATGGCGTGGCCAACTTGGGAGCCAGCCGGAACTCCGTTCCTGTGTGTTCCTGCCCCCAAATAGCCCTGCTTGGTGGTCTCCGTCCAAGTACCAACCATGGCCGACCCTGCTTAGCTCCCAAACTCTGACAAACCTGGGGTAAACTGGGCTATTCAAGCGGCTAACATCACCAAACAGAATTGAACAAAGGGGAGGATATTCACAAAGCCAAACCCGCCTTCTTGTGAGGGGGGGGGGGGGGGGGGATTTCTCTGCCTCCTCACAACTGCTGCTGCATTCTGACCTGCAATTGGAGTCTAATCACCACGGCCTTCTTTCGGCATAATAAGGGGATTCCGTTAATGCCAGCTGCTTTGGAACTCTCAATGAAGATATCCCGCTTTCCGTCTAAGCTCTTTAGCGAGCAAAATCTGACGCCTTCTCATGGCAAACGGAGAAAGTGCAGATTTAATTGGGGTAATGAGGAGGCTAGTCTTACTCCGCATAGGCTTGAGGGAAACATGTGGGATCCGGCTGTTGTGCACTTCGGTAAATATGAACAGAGAGGGCTCCGTCCCCCAGGATCTGCCGGCAACGGAATGTTCCGAGGGAGCCGCTGCGATTCATCTGAGGCGTTCATAAATTGCACTTTCTTGTAAAGTGTCCCTTACATAATACTGAGGCAATGCCTGATTTAGCCAGAGTGGAGCATTTAAACAGCTGGGGAAATAAGAAAAGATTGCGTAGCAAATGGATTCATTAGGTCCGGCGCTCTTAGGACAAATTCATTATGATCACTGCACTGGAAACGGACGGGGAAAGATGGGGCACTGAAGGAGCGGTGACACAAGAAAATCTGTGGTGCATGAGAGACTCGGCCTGGTCCCCTGTGGCCAGCTTGATTGACGGAGCCTGTCGGAGAGTACTGTGGTTGAATCAAAAGGAGGACAGAAAGGAGGCTGAAGGAACCTCCCCGTTCAGAGGCAGTCAACGACCGAATCCAACTGCCCAAAGGCTACAGCAAGGGGTGGCCTCGGCCTCTGTGCCCTGTTGTTGGCCCTCCAGAGGAACTGGTTGGCCAGTGTATGAGACGGGATGCTGGACTGGAGGGACCCTCACTGGTCTGATCCAGCAGGGCTCTTCTGAGGTTCTTCTCAGGGGAAGGCCTCAGCCTCTGTGCCCTGTCGTTGGCCCTCCAGAGGAACTGGTTGGCCAGTGTATGAGACGGGATGCTGGACTGGAGGGACCCTCACTGGTCTGATCCAGCAGGGCTCTTCTGAGGTTCTTCTCAGGGGAAGGCCTCAGCCTCTGTGCCCTGTCGTTGGCCCTCCAGAGGAACTGGTTGGCCAGTGTATGAGACGGGATGCTGGACTGGAGGGACCCTCACTGGTCTGATCCAGCAGGGCTCTTCTGAGGTTCTTCTCAGGGGAAGGCCTCAGCCTCTGTGCCCTGTCGTTGGCCCTCCAGAGGAACTGGTTGGCCAGTGTATGAGACGGGATGCTGGACTGGAGGGACCCTCACTGGTCTGATCCAGCAGGGCTCTTCTGAGGTTCTTCTCAGGGGAAGGCCTCAGCCTCTGTGCCCTGTCGTTGGCCCTCCAGAGGAACTGGTTGGCCAGTGTATGAGACGGGATGCTGGACTGGAGGGACCCTCACTGGTCTGATCCAGCAGGGCTCTTCTGAGGTTCTTCTCAGGGGAAGGCCTCAGCCTCTGTGCCCTGTCGTTGGCCCTCCAGAGGAACTGGTTGGCCAGTGTATGAGACGGGATGCTGGACTGGAGGGACCCTCACTGGTCTGATCCAGCAGGGCTCTTCTGAGGTTCTTCTCAGGGGAAGGCCTCAGCCTCTGTGCCCTGTCGTTGGCCCTCCAGAGGAACTGGTTGGCCAGTGTATGAGACGGGATGCTGGACTGGAGGGACCCTCACTGGTCTGATCCAGCAGGGCTCTTCTGAGGTTCTTCTCAGGGGAAGGCCTCAGCCTCTGTGCCCTGTCGTTGGCCCTCCAGAGGAACTGGTTGGCCAGTGTATGAGACGGGATGCTGGACTGGAGGGACCCTCACTGGTCTGATCCAGCAGGGCTCTTCTGAGGTTCTTCTCAGGGGAAGGCCTCAGCCTCTGTGCCCTGTCGTTGGCCCTCCAGAGGAACTGGTTGGCCAGTGTATGAGACGGGATGCTGGACTGGAGGGACCCTCACTGGTCTGATCCAGCAGGGCTCTTCTGAGGTTCTTCTCAGGGGAAGGCCTCGGCCTCTGTGCCCTGTTGCTGGCCCTCCAGAGTGTCGGGCTCTCCCTTGGTCTTTGGGACGACGCCCCCAGTGGCCGTGGTGCCGGGGCCGTCGGCCTGACTCCAGCAGGGGCGACAGCCCTCAGAGCGGCAGGATTCAAAAAGGGAGAGGGAGCGAGGGGCCTCAGGCAGGGGACAGGGTTACAATCACCCTCAGCGTCCCTCTACCAGCACGCTGCGGGCGTCCGGTTTCTCTCTCTCTCATCTCTCCGCCTCTCTCTCTCGTCAGCGTCCCACTTCATTCCGCAGCGTACTCCTCCTCCCCGGCCCCTTCTACACCCTGCCTTTTATCTCCCCGCCCCACTCCCAAGACTGCCCAGCACCACTCCCACTTGGGCCACGCCCTCCTTTATAAATCAGGACGCTGGTGGGGCATCTCCAGAACGAAGGCTGGTATGCCGGCAGCAGTCCCAACGGCCTCTGGAGCGGCTTTTGCTGTTCCGTGGTTGTTCTTGGCCCATCGGACCTGTTCTTGGCCCGTCGGACCCCTTTCCTCCTCTGTGGGGCGGCTCCATGGACCCCAGTCCTGTCTCCGGGCTCGACCGACACCGCTCGTCGGAGAAGGGGTCCCTGCTCTCGACCTACTCTCTGGACCGTTGGTCTGCGCCTCGCCTGGTGAGTCCCGCCTAGGGCGCCTTGCAGGGTCTGTTGAGGTACCTGGGGCTCGCTCAGCCCGTCCCGCGACCTTCGGAGTGGGACACAGAGGAACTGGCTGGCCCCTGTGTGAGGTGGGATGCTGCACTAGATGGACCCTCACTGGTTTGATCTAGCAGGGCTCTTCTGATATTGTTCTGAGGGGCTCAGTCTCTCTGCCCTGTTGTTGGCCTTCCAGAGGAACTGGTTGGCCACTGTGTGACACAGGATGCTGGAATAGGGCCCCGGTCACACCGAGAATTTGCCGTGCGAAAGGCATGAATGTTGGGCGGATTTTTGGGGTGCAATCACACCGCAACATCTGGGAAGCGTAGCGCATCCCGTGGCCAACCCGTGGCATCCCGCCAAAGGTGTGGAGTTAAAAAGTACCAAGGAAAGTGCACTAGTATCCATTTGATCGCGGAAGCACTAGTATCCTGTGGCATCCGGCACCCGTCCATGTCCTGTCACAAACCGGATGATTTTTGTAAGTGCATACACACAAATAGGAAACTGAAAGCAGTGCTGTTCCGCAGAACTGTGCATGTACACAAACGCAAAATGCTTGTGTGATCGCGCTGCGCCGCTTCTTTGCCACGCTGCAGCATCGCCGTGTGGTCGCCAGCTAACAGCCGAAGCACAGAGACTCGGGGGACCTGTGATCGGGCTACCGCGCTTTATTTCGCTCTGGGGCAAACAGCCACACACACCCCTTGTGTTATCTGGTCCGTGTGACCGGGGCCTAGATAGACTTTCACTAGTCTGATCCAGCAGGGTTCTTCCGATGTCCTTATCAGGGGAAGGCTTCAGCCTCTATGCCCTGTTGGTGGACTGAACTGGTTGGCTACTGTGTAAGACAGGATGGTGGATTAGATGGATCATTGGTCTGATCCAGCAGGGCTCTTCTGATGTTCTGATCAGGGGAAGGCCTCAGCCTCTCTGCCCTGTTGTTGACCCTCCAGAGGAACTGGTTGGCCACTGTGTGAGACAGGATGCTGGACTAGATGGACCCTCACTAGTCTGATCCAGCAGGGTTCTTCCGATGTCCTTATCAGGGGAAGGCTTCAGCCTCTATGCCCTGTTGGTGGACTGAACTGGTTGGCTACTGTGTAAGACAGGATGGTGGATTAGATGGATCATTGGTCTGATCCAGCAGGGCTCTTCTGATGTTCTGATCAGGGGAAGGCCTCAGCCTCTCTGCCCTGTTGTTGACCCTCCAGAGGAACTGGTTGGCCACTGTGTGAGGCAGGATGCTGAAACAGATTGCTTCTGGTTAAGATCTTTCAAGCAGCCTTTCAGAAGAAGAAGAGATTGTATTTATACCCCACCCTTCACTCAGAGTCTCAGAGCAGTTTACAATCTCATTTCCCTTCCCCTCCCCACAACAGACACCCTGTGGGGTAGGTGGGGCTGAAAGAGCTCTCTCGAGAACTGCTTTTGAGAGAACAGCTCTGAGAGAACTTGTGTCTGACCCAAGGTCAGTCCAGAAGCTGCATGTGGAGGAGTGGGGAATCAAACCCAGTTCTCCCAGATTAGAGTCCTGGCTCTTTTCTGCAATCAAAATGTCACTGATATGTTAAGCCAAATGCTTTATCTACAGCAGATGGCCAACTATAATTTTAACGTGAGTACTTGGCCAGCTATACCAAGGTTGTGTCTACTTGCGGAAACCCAATAACAGAAATCACACGGGTATTTTTCCAAAACAAAATGATATTTTTACTGAAGGATTTCGAATTCACACATACAAAATAATCAGTCTCTCATTTCACATACACTCAAGGTTCCTATAGAGTTACAGAAAGAATATAAAAATAGATTGTTACTTGGACGTAGGTAGGTATTTCGATTTATACTCGCCTGATTCCAGTAGTCTTGTCTGTTGCAATGGGAGAATAGGGGATAAAAGAATTCCTAGGGATTCTAGTTAACTCACACCTGCTAGAACCTGCTAACAGAATGTGGACCTCATTGGCTGCAGTCTAAGAGATCTTAAAGTAGACAAAAGGGTTGTGGTATAGAAAGCTGGGCTTGAGAGGGGGTAAAGAAGATAGAGGTTGTGGAAAAGGGTGGCTAGCAAAGACCTAGGATTTGGGTCTTTACTTTTATGGCGGAATCTCCAGGTGGGTGGCACCTTGCCAAACTGTAGTCTCACCTATTCACAAGTCCATCCCATGAAACTCCTCATTGGTGAATGTGGAAAGGGGGAGGTATCCCTATGGGTTGGGCCAATATTTGAAATACTAGGCTCTATCTCATGGAACACCATTCGGCTACGTGTGAAGTTGCTTCTTCCTGTTCCTCCTTTGAAGTAAAAATGGATCTCGGCTCTCCCAGGCCAATTGGTTCTGTCAACAGGAAACTGCTGTACAAATGCAGATAAAAGTCCATGCTTTACGTGACCTCTCCTCTCTGCTGTAATGGGGGAATCTTCTTCTCTGAGTTGTTGTTTTCTGCTAACAAAGGCTACCATGTGCTTCTTCTTCCCATGATCCTTTGAGCTGAATGTGTGCAAGATACATTAACATAAAAATGCCGGCAGGCTTTTCCCATGTGAACTCTGTCTCACAGCAAGGAATTCAAACAGCTTTCTTTGGCTCATGGAATACAAGTGTGTGCACAGTCCATTTATAGTGTGTGTGTAGCAGATATAAATTCAGAAATAAGTCCATCTCTTAACAGATATGCAAATTTATTTCCATATAACTGGCTGAGGAATTGGTTAAAAGGCGATAAATGGCACGCTCTGAGATTGGACAGCTTTTAAAAATACATATATACCGATTAACATCTTGCATTTAGAACTGGAGTCTGACTGTATGGGGCAAAGGAATGTCGCTGTTGCTTTAATTGCCTTGATGGATGTGTTTGGATCTCACCGTTGCCGGGAGACCGGTGTCATGATGGATATTTTCAATTCTGCAGCTCGGCCCAGCTCTGTACTCTGGGCGCCTGACCTGCTGCGTCGGCACCATCTCTCTAGGGTCAGCCAGCAGCCGTAAAGTTCTGCAGGCACACTGTATCTTTCCCCCCAAGTAGGTTCCATCGCAACACAAGCAGTTCCCCATCCCTCCTGCCTGTCAGGTATACTCAGAAGCAAGTCCCCTTTTTATTCAGCAGGGAAGAGTGCTAGTCTGGGAAAACTGGGTTTGATGCTCTGTATTCTTGGAGCTCTGGGGCGGGGGCAACAGTGGGAAGGCTTCTTGTGCCCTGGCCCCACTGGTGGACCTCCTGATGGCACCTGGTAGTTTTGGCCCTTGTGTGACAGAGTGTTGGACTGGGTGGGCCATTGGCCTGATCCAGCACTGGTTTCTCTTATGTTCTTAAGTGGATTCCCCCACTCCTCCACATGTAGCTGCTGGTGTGACCTTGTGCTAGTCACAAATTCTCTCAGAGCTGTTCTCTCAAGGGCAGTCCTCGAAAGAGCTCTCTCAGCCCCACCTACCTCACAGGGTGTCTGTTGTGGGGAGAGGAAGGGAAGGAGATTGTAAGCTGCTCTGAGAGAGCTCTGACAGAAATGGCTCTTTGTCAAGAACAGCCAGAACTACGGCTTGCCCAAGGTCATCCAGCCAGGTGCAAGTGGAGGAGTGGGGAATCAAACCCGGTTCTCCCAGATTAGAGTCCGTGCACTTAACCATGACACCAAACTGCACTGTGCACCAAACCACAATAGCACCTTAAAGATCAACCAGACTGTTGAGGCATGAGCATCTCAGAATCCGAACTCTGGCCTGTTGGTCTCTACCCCCTCTGTGCATTTGTGTTTGGGTGTTCTATATCTTTAGTGTCCTTGCCGCAAGACGGAACTCGGGCTCTTCAGAGGAGAGCCATGCAAAGATTCTTCCTTGTCTCCGGAGGGTAAAAGCAGGGGCAATGTGGGAAGGGGCCGTTGCCAGCCTCCAGGGGGGGCCTTGAGATCTCCTGGAATTTCCTCTCCTCTCTGGGCTACAGAGATTAACCCCCCTGGAGAAAACGGCTGCTTTGGAGGGTGGACTCTGTGGCATCATGCCCTGCGAAGGTTCCCTCCCCCCAAGTCACCAAGAATATCCCAAAACAGAGCTGGCACCCCTACAGCCGTGGCACATGAGTGTGTGCATGGCACAATGTGTGCAGAAAGGCCAAGGGGCCCTTCCTTTTGAAAGGTCGGATCAGGGTTGGCGGGAGAATTTTGCTCGGGAAGCCGTCATCTTTGCTCAGTCCGTTTGCAGCCAACCCTCCTCGCTTCCCCGCATTTATCGTGACCCATTTTCCGGGTTCATGATCAGATGTCACCAAGAGTGGTGGAGAAGGTCGCTCCTTGGCATTTCGGGTTCTCTCTGCCCCTCTCTGCCCCTTCGGGTCTTTCGCAGTTACGAGGACGAAAGTGTTCCCAGAGGGGATTTCTGTTCCCCTGGGATGACAGGGAGACGAAGCAGTTTCATCGGAAAGGAAGAGCTGTGCTGGATGGGACCAAGTCTCCGCCTAGTCTGGAATGGCGCTTCTTCACAGCCTCCAACCAGGTGCCCACCGGAGGGGCGCTGTGACGTCCTTGCTTATTGGGGAGACGGTTTTACCTTTAAAACACACTCTGTGTACAAGAACTTGGTAGATTTCTGCTGCCACCAGGAATTAAAAATTTCAAATCTCTCTTTTGGTAGAATGACCCAGTGTCTGGGCACTTCAGAGAACCATGTGGCCCTGAGGAAGGACTATTCTGATTGCTGGGATAAGTTTAAGCGAAAAGAAAATGATTTATTTAATAAAGAACAAAATAGGTTTCTGGTTATTTTCGAACTGTTGCTGAAGAAAGGAACTTGTAAATATAACTGGCAAAGCTTGGCATCACAAACAGTCTCTCAAACTCCAAAAACTCTGCTCTGAAAGGCTTAGGCACTCAGTCTAATCTCTCTCTCTCATATATATAGCCACACAGGCTAAACTTTTTGTCTTATTCTCACAGAATAAACTCAAACTTCCATAGTCACACAGACTAAACTGTTTGTCTTATTCACACAGAATAGACTCAAAAACTCCCATAGTCACACAAACTCTGCTCTCTCTCCAAACTTCACACAAAGAATCCCTCTCATAGACACCTCACCTCCCACACTCTCAGTCATCAGCCAATCACATCACACGGCTCCCTCTATCACTTTTCTCATATTACTGCAGTCAAGCTAATCATTTAAAGAAACACACACACCAAAACATGAAATAATTACAGGCACAAAAGAAAATCACTGGATGGCCAGCTTCCAACTGACTCGGAATTAATTTCCACTTAGCAACCGCGGCTCTAATCCATTGACCTTCTTTGTAAAGCTGTCCGAGGCCACTTTGATGAGTCGGCTGCCACATCATGTGGCAGTGAGTTCCCAAGGTTAATGGTGCAAAGCAGCTTAGTGGAGCGCCAAGTTGCCACCTGAACCTTCCAAGCCAAGCACCAGCCTGGGATTGCTGAATTAAAATTTAGCAGGGAATCCACACCTTTTCAGTTCAGACTCAAAACACGTCTGTGAGCTCATCTCTTACCCAATATTCAATTAGCAACTGATTGATGCGCTTCATTGGTTTGGTGTGTTCCCCCCCCCCTTCTTCAAATTCGGGATGGCTTGCAGGGATCTCCCCCTCCTCCATTCTGTCCTCACAACAACCCTGTAAGGTAGGCTAGACTGAGTGCATGTGATTGGCCCAGAGACACTTAGCCAGCTTCTGCGGCAGAGTGAAAGATTCGAACCTGGATCTCCCAGACCCTAGTCTGGCTCTCCAACCGCTGCACCAGGCTGGCAAGGCAGAGGGAGGACCCAAACCGGGGTGTCTGCTGCCTAGTCCAGTGCTCCAACCACTACATCCCTCTGCCTCTCACGCCACGCTGGCTCTCATCTTGTCCTTAAAAATGCCACAGGTTCACCTTACTTATTATACTTTATGACCCAAGGGGTCCCCAGCATGGAGACCATACGCCCTATGGTGCCCACAGGCAACCTTCCGGTGCCCACCAAGGCTTCTGATTGGCTGTACTATTGTAGGGCCTTAAATATTATAAATGTTATAAATGTTACAAATGCTATTAACGATTTAAATGTTTAAAACAAAGGTTCAATTATTTTCTTTTGATACATATAAAAAGTCATTGTTTCATCAGAATATAAAATATGATAACTGGATCTGAAAGTTTAAGTTTAATTTATAAGTTTGTTATTTAAAATGTTAAAATTTGATATTATAAACGACTGTAAAGTTTGTTTATTTTGAATATTGTTAATGTTTGTTATTGAAAATAATAAAATATATATTAAAAAAAAGTTGCTTTGGCAAAGGCTGCCACCCCAACACGAGGATCTTCCCTGTGTGACTGAAGGTAAGCTGGCGCAGCCATTTTGTGGCTACTTCCACCTCCTGTGGCAGCCATTTTGTGATTGGCCCCACCTCCCACAGCAGCCACTTTGTGATTGGCTCCGCCACCTGCAGTAGCTATTTTGTGATTGGGTCCACCTCCTGTGGCAGCCATTTTGTGACTGGCTCCGCCTCCTGTGGCAACCATTTTGTGACTGGCTCCACCTCCTGTGGCAGCCATTTTGTGACTGGCTCCACCTCCTGTGGCAGCCATTTTGTGACTGGCCCCGCCTCCTGTGGCAGCCATTTTGCAGCTGCCTCCACCACACTGTCAGAATTCCAAAGGTGGCCACAGGCTCAAAAAGTTTGGGCATCCCTATTGTGGCCTCTTTGCCCCTACCAGATACATGTAGTCTTGTTTCCATGGACCAATGGGAATTTCCGCATCTGAATCGGCCCACGTAGGGCTTACATTTTACAAGCAATGGAAACAGGTTTCACAGTCCCTCAGAGCTCACTCCAAAGTCATGCTGCTTATGTTTAAGATGTCCCAAGACTCTTGTCTCCCCCCCACCGCCCAAAAAAAGTCAGCTTTTATTTGCTCGAAATACATGTGGCCCGACGCTCCGGGGCTGTTTCATAAGCCAGGCACGCAAATAGGCTCCGGATTAAAAATTCAGCGTCCCATTAGTGGCGAATGCTCTTAGGATTTCGGGTCTTGTTAAAAGTACACAGAACTGTTCAAGCTGCTAAGTGGTTTTCAAGAGCATCCAAAGCAGAGCGACACCCGTAAAAGCCCATTGAAGTCGGTGGCCTTCGGAAGCCGTAACTCTGTTTAGGATCGCTCTGTAAGTTGCCGTTCAAATTGGACCGTTTCTTTTTTTATACATATTCCCTTCTCTCAGCAACTTCCTCGGATGCTTGGGGAATTTGTAACTCTGCGGCTTCAACATCCTTGACAAATGCACAATATTTTAATGGCCAAGCCGCGGAGAGTTGGCTGAAGAACGTAGGCCCAGTAATGTGGTATTTACTAAGTCCTTGCAATTGCTACT
>NW_015164224.1:321399-329928 GCF_001447785.1 Gekko japonicus
AGGAGGAGGAGGAGGAGGAGGAGATTGGATTTATATCCCTCCCTTCACTCGAGTCTCAGAGCGGCTTACAAACTCCTTTCCCTTCCCCTCCCCACAACAGACACCCTGCTCTGATAGAAACTGCTGTTTTCCAAGAAGAGCTCTGACAGAACTATGGCTTGCCCAAGGTCATCCAGCAGCTGCGAGTGGAGGGGTGGGGAATCAAACCTGGTTTTCCCAGATTAGAGTCCGTGGATTTAAGAAGAAGAAGAGATTGGATTTATACCCCGCCCTTCACTACCCAAAGGTGTCTCAGAGCAGCTTAGAAACTCCTTTCCCTTCCCCTCCCCACAACAGGCACCCTGTGAGGTAGGTGGGGCTGAGAGAGCTCTTGACAGAAATGGCTCTTTTTCAAGAACAGCTCTGACAGAACTGTGGCTTGCCCAGGGTCATCCAGCAGGTGCAAGTGGAGGAGTGGGGAATCAAACCCGGTTCTCCCAGATTAGAGTCCACGCACTTAACCATGACACCAAACAGAATTACTCCAGCTCAAAACTGTTGAAGTCAATGGGCTTAGACGATGGGTAGCCATCTCTGGGTTGGGAAATTCCTGGAGATTTGGGGGGGGATGGAGCTTGGGGAAGTGGGGTTGGGGAGGGGAGGGACCTGAGCGGGGTCTAATGCCACAGAGTCCACCCTCCAAAGCAGCCAGGTTCTCCATGGGAACGGATCTTGGTCCTCTGGAGATCAACTGTAATAGCGGGAGATCTCCAGGTGCCGCCTGGAGGCTGGCAACCCCAGCTTAGACTGGAGGAACTCTGTGGAGGATTGAACTGTACTCTACCCCACCACAGTGGAGTAACAGTTAAAGTGTCGGACACGGAAAAGGGAGACCCCGCTTCGAATCCCCACATGTGCCAGGGAAGCTCGCTGGGTGGCCTTGGGACAGTCACACTCTCTCAGTCTTGACCTACCCCCGCAGGGTTGTTGTGAGGATAAAACAGAGGAGAGGAGAATGATGCAAGCCCCGTCTTTAGGTCACCATTGGGGAGTGTAATGTATCCAGTACAGACAAGTCCAGACAAGTCCAGAGACAAACGTCGAGCTTCGTTCCAAGAGACAATGGGCTATGCGGATCCTAGCCCACTCCAATCAGGGGGCTAGGTTCCCGGCCGAGGGCCTATGGGACTCTCAGCCACTGTAAATAACCTATAGGGGTGTGTTTTGGGTGGTGGTATCTCAGGGGATATAAGCCGGCCTGCGAGCCGGCCAAAGTTGTCTTGTTCTGGATAGAATAAAGTAGGCTTTGCTGAAATCACTCTCCGTTTGCGTACTTTTCAGGGAGAAAGGTGGGGTAGAAACAAATCAAATAAATAAATAAATTAGATGTGTCCCCCCCCCCACCCCAGTCCAATACCCTGGGTCCACCAGAAGCTTGCTAGATATCTCCATGAAGCCTGCAAGCAGGGCCTAAAGACAACAACTAACCTTAACCCTAACCCTTTCAGCAGCTGGTATACAGCGGTACAGTGCCTCTGTACTTGGAGGCTCCATCCCACGACCGCCACATATAGCCATCGACAGAAAAAGAAGGGGGAAGGGCCTTTCTTTTCCAATCCAACCTCGTGGCAGCAGGAAACAGCTTCTTCGAGCCCCCAATGTCACGCCACAGTGGAATAAAAAATCCTCCGCCAACCAGAGAACCGTGGCTGCCTCTTTTCGCGCTTCCAGTCCTCTTAAACGAAGGTCACACTCCGCGGGCCGAGAGCTTTGCAATAAACCCGAGGACTCTGCCCTTTGACGGGTATTTTTTTCTGCTGCCTGGGCGCCAAGACAGCCACATTCATCACTGCGCTTTTAACAGAGCCGCTCGTTCCTCCCTCCCCCTTCTCAGTAGATATCAAATGGCGCTGTGACCGCTTGGAAAAACCCTCCCTGCGTTCAAGAACTTGAGCAAAAGTGCCTGAGGGGGGACCTGAGGGATCTCTCGAGAGGCCCAAGCCTCCTGTCACTTTGCCCTCAAAAAGGTTATGTATTTATTTGCATTATTTTTATCTCACCTTTTTCCCCCAATCGAAGAAGAAGAAGAAGAGAAGAGATTGGGTTTCTACCCCGCCCTTCACTACCCAAAGGAGTCTCAGAGCGGCTTACAAACTCCTTTCCCTTCCCCTCCCCACAACAGACACCCTGTGAGGCAGGTGGGGCTGAGAGAACTCTTGACAGAAACTGCTCTTTTTCAAGAACAGCTCTTATCAGAACTACGGCCTGCCCAAGGTCATCCAGTAGCTGCAAGTGGAGGAGTGGGGAATCAAACCCGGTTCTCCCAGATTAGAGTCCGCGCACTTAACCACTACACCACACAGGAGAAGAGGAAGAGGAGGAGGAGGAGGAGGAGAAGGAGAAGAGGAGGAGGAGGAAGAGATTGGATTTATGCCCTGCCCTTTACTAACTGAAGGAGTCTCAGCGGTTTACAAACTCCTTTCCCTCCCCCTCCCCACAACAGACACCCTGGGAGGTAGGTTAGGCTGAGCGTGTGACTGGCCCTGGGTCACCCTGCAAGCTTCCATGCACCAGTGGGGATTCAAACCTGGATTTCACAGATCCTAGTCTGACGCTTTAACTACTATACCACGCTGGCTTTCAGTCGGGTAGGTTAGGGGTGTGTTCTGTTCACCGGTCATGAGTCTCGAGTGAATATCTTCCACATGACTCTATGGTGGTGGGAAGTGCGTGTCAAGTCACACTTATGGTGACACCATAGGGTATTCGAGTGAAGAGATGTTCAGAGATGGCTTGCCATGGCCTGCCTGTGTATACCAACCCTGGACCGGCTCAGCAGTTTAGTCCCCAAAGGTTGGGTGAGAGCAGCTGATGAGAAATTAATTAAACAAAATCTATGTATTTATTACAAGGTGAACTAATAAAACTGTCAGTTGAAGTTTGATACATAGATGCACACTCCCAGGGTCAGAAGGCGTTACTGAATCTGCATTCCCTGGGCGTTTAAGAAAACTTTTCACACAAGCAAATTCCTTCACCATACAGAATGACTGGAATGCTTTATATTCAACCTGCCTAGGCACTAACACATGTTTACATGTCATAGCAAGCATCTATACAATAGTTTGACCGCTGAGGAAGGCCTTGGAGGCCGAAAAGCATTTGGTCCTGTTTTAATTTGGTTCAGGGTTTTCAGCCTAGCAATACTGGATTGTCAGTTCTGTTTTATTGGTTCAAGGCTCTAGCTTAGAAATACTGAGTTGTATCAGATGATGGAGATTCAGGACTTCTTAGTTCAAATATTCACTACTTCAAGTGTGTAATGGGCTTATGATTTTATAGTAGAAGAAGAAGAAGAAGAAGAAGAGATTGGATTATACCCCACCCTTCACTACCCAAGGGAGTCTCAGAGCGGCTTACAAACTCCTTTCCCTCCCCCTCCCCACAACAGACACCCTGGGAGGTAGGCGGGGCTGAGAGAGCTCCTTCAAAGACTGCTCTTTCAAGAACAGCTCTGAGGGAATTATGGCTTGCCCAAGGTCATCCAGTAGGTGCAAGTGGAGGAGTGGGGAATCAAACCCGGTTCTCCCAGAGTCCGCACCCTATAATAAATACACATATTTTGTTTCATTGATTTCTCAGAATTTTCTTTCCCCCCAACCTTTGGGTACTCAAGCTTGTTACTTCTTTGGGTTGGGTTTTCCACCCCATTCTGTTTTGGTTTGCTTTCTTGGAAGTTTCCCAGCCAAGTATTAACCAGGTCCGGCCTTGCTTAGGTTCTGAGATCTGAGATCAACGGTCACCTCTAGATTAGACTACTGTAATTCGCTCTATGCAGGGCGAACTTGCTCCAGAAGTTTCAACTGGTCCATCCAAACACTAACTAGGACTGACCCTGCTTAGCTTCTGAGACCTGATGAGATTGCCTGGGCCACCCAGGTTAAGGCAAGAAACAAACAGAGGTGGTTTGTCATTGCCTACCTCTGCGTAGCAACCCTGGTCTACCTGGGTGGTCTCCCATCCATACTAACCAAGGCTTTTCTTCCAAGATCAGGCAAGATTTGGCTAGCTTGGGCCAAACAGGTCAGGTGACATCACTTGCTATGCAGTTGTTTTAACTGGAGATGCTGCCGGGGATTGAACCTGGGACCTTCTGCATGCCGAGCAGGTGCTCTACCATTGAGCTACGGCCCCTCTTGACAGCTCTCCAGGGTCTCAGGCAGAGGTCTTTCCCATCACCTCCTGCCTGGTCCTTTTTAACTGGAGATGCTGGGGAGTGAACCTGGGAACTTCTGCATGCCAAGCAGAGGCTCTTCCACTGAGCCACAGCTCCTCTTTGCAGCTCTCCAGGGTCTCAGGCAGAGGGCTTTCCCATCACCTCCTGCCTGGTCCTTTCTAACTGGAGATGCCAGGGATTGAATCTGGGACCTTCTGCATGCCAAGCAAGTGCTCTACCACTGAGCCACAGCCCCTCTTCACAGCTCTCCAGGGTCTCAGGCGGAGGTCTTTCCCATAACCTCCTGTCTGGTTCTTTTTACTGGAGATGCCAGGGACTGAACCTGGGACCTTCTGCGTACCAAGCAGATTCTCTGCCGCTGAGCCACAGCCCCTCTTAAAGCTTTTACAGGCAAGTCCCACCACAATATTTCACCGGGACAGGCCCATAATTTCCTCGTAGATTTCGGGCAAAGTGTAAATCCCATCATAATTTAGAATTATCTTGTGCTCCCCACCCCCCAAAAAAAGGCAAATTTCAGATAGCAACTCATTTAATTGCATCTTCCCCCCCCCCCAAAAAAAAGAGCGGTGAAGCTACATTCTTTAAGAGCTCTCTTCTGGTTATTAAGATGAATGGGGATTTATTTTTTTCTCCTTTCCGTTTCAAATCGTCTGATCTATTGTCTGCTTCAGGTACCGCCTGGCAATCGTGTACTTTATGTTTCCATTTTATTAGGGAAGCGCGATCGTTTGTCAGTGGCAGGTTCCCCAAATGGAAAGGCGAATTAATTTTTCAAAAGGAAATACTTCTGACACTGAATTTCAACGCTGTGCGTTTGCTTCCTTCAACTCCAATCTGCCAGACTGACTTCGCGACATCATAGCTGTGTATTGTTAATCTTGTAGTTCATTTTCTGCATAACCAAGGAGTTTTAGTTGACTGTGTGTAACGCTGGAGTAAACCTTTAATGGGGGAGTGGGGAGACTGGGGTACTAATGGCATCGGTAAGCCTTAATTCCAGCAAAGTTCACATATACTTCTTAAATGCCACAAAGGGGGGGGGGAGGCGATTTCAAATTTCTCCTCTTTGCCACTTAAAACCGCCCTCCCACTTTGATTTCCTGCTGTGCAAAATCGTGGCTCGCGATGCTGGTGCCATTCTCCGGAACCAAAATGGCTTCATTTCTCACTGACCTTTTGCATTGAGTATATTAGTCATTTTTATTTATTGCACAGGGCGTGTCTCCCCCCGGAGGCCTCTCTGCAGCAACGAACAAATTGCAAAACAGAACGGGGAGATGTAGAATCATTTTTAAAGCCATAAAATTGTCACTAGAGCCCCCATGGAAAGAGCATAAAACCCACAACACGTCAGAAGTGATCAAAACAGCCATCATAAACGAGTGAAGAGATGACGTACTTTGAAAATTGGATACAAAAACCCCACCTCTGCAACTGAGAACTTTGCTTTTCCTCTTTCCATGCACTTTCCAACTGGATGTTGCCAGTTGACACAGTAAAATCCAGTTGGAAAGGGCACTGAGAAAGTAGATTGAAAGTGGATTGTTTAATGTGTGTGACCACAGCCTGAGAGGGGAGAACGGCTTTATCTGCCATCAGTTTTGACTTGACAGTGAATACAGAGGTCATTTTGGGGGGATCACAGGGGATCGCCGTTCCCCCGGGTGAGGTACGGGGGGCGGGGCACATGACGAAGCCCCGCCCCCCGCTTCCGGCCGCCCCGCTTCCGGCCCTCATTCAGCCAGGAGGAGGCAGGAGAAGAGGGAGGGTAAGTTGCTTTCTCCCTGCCTCTCCCCACCCTTGCCTGCCTGGGGCCAGGGAGGGCCTTCGTGGGGCTTCCTTGCACTCCCGCCGGCCTTGCAAGTCCACCGCCGGGCCCCTCATGGGGGTGGGGTGTGTGGCCTTATGACACACTTCCGGTGATGTCAGGGGGTGTGGCCTTATGACACACTTCCGGTGATGTCAGGGGGTGTGGCATATGCTAATGAGTTGTGCTAATGAGTTCCCCTAGCTCTTTTTCTATGAAACGACCCCTGAGTGAATATCAGTCGACATTTTAAGGTCGTATGTAGATGCCGCGCTCAGGTCTCAGGAAATCAACTTAGGGAGCAGAAAGTTGTTGCCGGAATGGGCCAGGCAAGCCGATTCTCATCAGATCTTGGAAGTTAGCTGTTGTAGATTTTCCAGGCTGTCTGGCCGTGGTCTTGGCATGGCAGGACCTGACGTTTCGCCAGCAGCTTTGACTGGCATCCTCAGAGGTATAACATTGAAAGATGGAGTACTCCCTTTGTCAGTGTGAGAAGAAAAATGGTAGGCGGGTAATTTATATCTACCCAGGGGTAGGGCTGAGTCATTATCTGGTAGGAGTTCCCCAGGCTATGAACATGGTAATGGAGGAGCTTTCCTGAGGAGGTTCTTTTGCATATGGATTGTTTCCTGAGGAGGTTGCCAGCCACCTCCAAACACCCCTTGACCTGAAAGTCCTACAATTGTATTTATTTATTTATTATTTAGATTTCTAACCCTCCCTCCCGCTGAAGCGGCTCAGGGCAGCTTACATAGAATTTTAAAACCAGCAAAAAACAACATAAAATACAGTTCCATAAAATTCCAATAAATACAATTAGACTATTTAAATATGACGGCATCATATAATGAAGTCCAAGTGCGACACGACCGATGAAATCAGTTATTACTGGAACGCCCGGCGGAACAGCTCCGTTTTCACGGCTCTGTGAAATTGCTGGAGGTCCTGTAAAGCCCTGATCTCACTTGGGAGCTCGTTCCAGAGCGTTGGCGCCACCAGGGAGAACGCCCAGGTCCTAGTTGCCACCAACCTGGCGTCCCTAGGCCCGGGGGGGGCAGGCGGTTTTGTGTTCCAGATCTCAGTGCTCTCTGGGGGACATGCAGGGAAAGTCCCTCAGGTAGGCAGGCCCCTGGCCATTAAGGGCTTTAAAGGTCAAAACCAGCACCTTGAAGCGAATCCGGAACATTATTGGTAGCCAGTGCAATGACTTTAGCACAGGCTAGATGTGCTCCCACATAGGGAGGCCCATCAGCAGCCTGGCCGCAGCATTTTGCACCAGCTGCAGCTTCCGGAGTCGCCCCAAGGGCAGCCCCATGTAGAAAGTATTGCAGTAGTCCAACCTCAAGGTGACCATAGCATGGGCCATGGAAGCCAGATCATTGCGTTTGAGAAAGGGGACCAACTGCCTGACCAGCCGAAGATGGTAAAAGGCTGCCTTGGCAGCGGCTGCTACCTGGTCCTCCATTGTCAGAGAAGCATCCCGGAGCACTCCCAAACTCCTGACCCTCGGCACTGGCACCAACGGCGCCCCACCAAAGGCCGGAAGTGTCACCACAAGTCGACTGTGACTTGACAGCACTCTCCACCACCAGCAATATCTGAATGAGGAGTCATCAGGGGGGTTGGCCGACTCCTCTGAAATCTTTATGGCATCTAAGCTATTGAGACAGAGGGGGGAAGCCTGTAAACTGGCGATAAGAAGAATGCTACCCCGTCTTGGATGATATATTATTTATTTATTTATTTATTTATTTATTTATTTATTTATTTTGTACATTTTTAATTTATTTATTTATTTATTTATTTATTTATTTATTTATTTATTTATTTATTTATTTATTTATTTATTTATTTATTTATTTATTTATTTATTTATTTATTTATTTATTTATTTATTTATTTATTTATTTATTTATTTATTTATTTATTTATTTATTTATTTATTTATTTATTTATTTATTTATTTATTTATTTATTTATTTATTTATTTATTTATTTATTTATTTATTTATTTATTTATTTATTTATTTATTTATTTATTTATTTATTTATTTATTTATTTATTTATTTATTTATTTATTTATTTATTTATTTATTTATTTATTTATTTATTTATTTATTTATTTATTTATTTATTTATTTATTTATTTATTTATTTATTTATTTATTTATTTATTTATTTATTTATTTATTTATTTATTTATTTATTTATTTATTTATTTATTTATTTTGTACATTTTTATCCCGCCCTCCCCGGAGGCTCAGGGCGGCTAACAGGCATATATATCTCTCCTTATATATAATTGAGTAAGAACATTCTATATGAACATTCTAAAATGCCCGCCTTTAGTGTTAGGCCAGAAGAACTGCCACTCAGAAAACGCTGGCTGGGTTGACTGGCTGCTTTGTGCAGTCCCGCCCAGCATTTCAAGGTCTTTTGCATATGGAAGCTGATTGGACTTCACTGCATTCCACACCTCAAACTCACCCCCCTCCCTGCAAG
>NW_015164224.1:330274-355068 GCF_001447785.1 Gekko japonicus
CCTGCTGAGTCCTTCTGCCCCCCCCCCCATGCTGCCCTCTACAGAATCTACCCCCCAAAACTCCAGGTATTTCCCTCCTTATAGCTGGCAACCCTACTTTCCCCTCAGTGCCTGTTGGTAGGCAACTAAGTTTGGTCCAGTCACCTACTTTGCCCTTTGGGAGAAAACATATTGGGGCCAATCCTGATAGGGTTGCCAACTCCCGATGGGAAATTCCTGGAGATTTGAGGGATGGAGCCTGAAGAGGGTGAGGTTTGAGGAGGGGTGGGACCTCAGACAGGTACAATGCCATAGACTCCACCCTCCAAACCACTCAGTCCCTCATGGGGAACCATTGTTGCCAATCTCCAGGTGAGGGGTGGAGACCACTCAAAATTACAATTGCTCTGCAGAAGGGAGGGCGGAAATCAGCTGAAGTCAAAGGGGCAGAAAATGGTAGGTTGATGGTTAGCTGCGAAGGAGATGGGGTTGCCAACTCCAGGCTGGCAAATTCCTGGGGATTTGAGGGGTGGAGCCTGGAGAGGGTGGGGTTTGCGGAGGGGTGGGACCTCAGACAGGTAGAATGCCATAGACGCCACTCTCCAAACCAGCCATTTCGTCCTGGGTAACAATTGTTGCCAATTTCCAGGTGAGGGCTACAGATCACTCAAAATTACAACTGCTCTTCAGGGAGCAGAGATCAGTTCCTCTGGAGAAAACAGTGGACTCTGCCATTATACCCTGCTGAGGTCACCACAGCAAAATGACACTGTTTGCCTAAAGCCAGAGCACTCCCCCAGAGCCTCTTTCTAGATCCCGTTGTATTTATTTCCACCACGGGCTTTACTGCTAGTAGCTAATAAAACAATAAAAACAGTACAAAATATTAAAAGTACATCACAATTTATAGCCCATCTAAAAACAAGACTATCTAAAAACAGGATGGCAGTCCTCTGAATGTCCATAGAAACAAGATACAAACAGGGGTCACAGTGTGCAGGTACATGCCAACAAACAAGAAACCACTGTGATCAATGACAATGACACATTTAATAAATTTTGCCTCTGAACGTCCCATTCTCGCCCATGATGCAAAGAATTTTTAGGGCTTTGATGGTCCATGCCTCTGAAATTGTTGTGACAGAAGAGAAAGGGGGGGCAGCAGTATAAGAAAGATACAATAAACACAAATACTGCAAACAGTGCATACAGATAACCAAAATTGTAAGAATCAGTTGACTCTTGTAGATGACTTCAAGCAGTTTTAATCTTTCTGTTTTCCAACAAAAGACGCCATCAATGTTCTAAGGCGACATCAAGACAACGGAGACACAATGCTCTTTCTCAACGCAACGGTTCAATTCTGCATCCTTACAATATCTGATACCGGAATACATCTGATACATACGGACAGCAACTCTATGTAGAAGTAATATTGTCAAGAGCTCTTGAAGTTTCGTGGAATTGGAGAAATTCCGGTATCAGATATTGTAAGGATGCAGAATTGAACCGTTGCGTTGAGAAAGAGCATTGTGTCTCCGTTGTCTTGACGTCGCCTTAGAACATTGATGGCGTCTTTTGTTGGAAAACAAAAAGATTAAAACTGCTTGAAGTCATCTACAAGAGTCAACTGATTCTTACAATTTTGGTTATCTGTATGCACTGTTTGCAGTATTTGTGTTCATTGTCTGAAATTGTTGTGAGCACCAATTTTAAATGTAAGATGTAATTTGATTGTTTTACCTGGTTTTAGTGTTATGTATGGCAATTGCCTGAGCCCATAAATAAATAAATAAATAAATTACCAGGCGAAACTGGACCTTATACCTTGGATTTTGTTAACATTTGGTTTCCAGTGCCCAAATACCTTGCTTCTCCAAAGGAACTTGAATCTGTTCTTGATGCCATTAGCGTTGTGTGGCCCCGGTCACGTGGGCCAGATAATGCGGGGGGGGGAGGCATGGCTATTTGTGCTGCCGCAATTTAATCCGCCACTACCTGATCCAACGCTGGGGTGGCGGACCGGGGTTGTTTCTGGCGGCGCGTGTTTCCAGCACGCTTCAACGCGGCGAGAAGAGCACGCTGGAGCAATCAGACGGAGGAGGTCCGTCTGCGGTCTGTTGCAACCTTTTGATAGCAGGGCTGAGAGAGCTCTTTTGAGAACTGCTCCTTCCTGAACAGCTCTGAGAGAACTGTGGCTTGCCCAAGGTAACACCAGCAGCTGCATGTGAAGGAGTGGGGAAGCAAACCCAGTTCTCCAAGACTGGAGTCCACACTTCTAACCACTACACCCAAGCCAGAGTCCAGTGGCACCTTAAAGACTGAGTGGGGCCTGTATTAATCTAATCGATCTTTGTTAGTTCAAAGTTTGCATATATTACGTCCTTTCCCCCTGACTGTAATTTACTTTTGGTCGTATTATCCTGTTACAATTCTGTATTTGTAAATGATTTCACAGCTTAGAGGGCGCGTTCGTGGAAAGCAGGAAAGCCTGGTTTCAACACACCCTACGAACACGAACAATGAGCTGATCTCCCGTGATATAGCTACTGCTGGACTGTACCACTGCTAAAGGGGAGTTGCATGCTCAAATGCTCCACCAGGGGTGGGGAATTAAAAAGTTGCATATGCACAGCTGGGAAGACTTCCAGTACATCTGATTGCAATGCTGGGGAAAGGGTTAATATCCGGCATCATTTCGGGACCAGTAAGCCAATTCCCACTTTCTCTTTGAGGAGACAGTGGCCTCAAAAAATGCCAAAGGGCAACTGGATGCACTTAGAAGACAAATGGTCACTGGAAACGCAATCAGCCTCGATTCCCCTTCTCCAAGTAAGCGGTGATATGATTGATGCTTCCTTTGCAGAGGTAGTGATGGGAAGAAAGATTTACAGGGCTGGGAGGGGGGAGGGGGGCAGCGAGCAAATCCTTTTTAAAAGCAGACAGCTGTCATGTTGGCGATACCTTGCTCCTCCAGTCGATAATCCAGCATTCTTTTTCTGTTCCAGAGAGCCAGCTGTGGTGGAGTGATTAAAAGCAGTGGCCGTCCTCTGATCTGGTTCCCTGCTCCTCCGCACGCAGCCAGCTGGGTGACCTTGGGTCAGTCACAGTTCCCTCAAAGCTCGCTCAGCCCTACCTCCCTCACAGGGTGTCTGTAGTGGGGAGAGGAGGGGAAGGGGGTTGTGAGGCTCTCTGAGACTCCGAGTGAAGGGTGGGCTATAAATCCAACCTCTTCTTCTTCTATCTGTCTTTGAACTTTGTATCCAGCTAGCAAACAGCTATTTAACTCCTTGCCACGGGGCAAAGAAGACATGATTTAAATCTGGGGTCCCTGACTTTTTCTGACCTGGTGGGCGTCTTTTGAATTCTGACACAAAATGGCTGAAGCGGGAGGCGGAGACAGTCACAGAATCACTGCCAGAGGAGGTGGAGTCAACCGTAAAACATCAGGGAGAGAGTTTCTGCATAACTCTAATAGAAATGCCTCACAGTTCCAGGCTCATCTGAAGAAGTGAGCCGTGACTCACGAGAGTTCATCCCCTGCCACGAATTTTGTCAGTCTTTAAGGTGCCACTGGACTCTGGCTTGGGTGTAGTGGTTAGGAGTGTGAACTCCAGTCTGGGAGAACTGGGTTTGCTTCCCCACTCCTCCACATGCAGCTGCTGGTGTCACCTTGGGCAAGCCACAGTTCTCTCAGAGCTGTTCTGGAAGGAACAGTTCTCAGAAGAGCTCTCTCAGCACCGCTGACCTCACAGCCAGTGTTCCCTCTAAGCTGAGTTAGTCTTGTGAGCTCGCTCACAGTTTTTTAGCCTCCGGCTCACACATTTTTGTCCCAGCTCAGGAAGGATGGCTCCAGAACAAACCGATATATGCAGCGGCCAAATCGCACGCTCACAACTTTAATACCGGTAGCTCACAAAGTGGAATTTTTGCTCACGAGACTCCACAGCTTAGAGGGGGCATTGCAGGGTGACTGTTGTGGGGAGGGGAAGGGAAAGGAGTTTGTAAGCTGCTCTGAAATTCCTTCGGGTAGTGAAGGGTATAAATCCAATCTCCTCCTCCTCCTCCTCTTCCTCCTCCTCCTCCTCTTTTTCTACTTCTCCTCCCAGGAAAGAAGCTCTGTTTAACAGGTTGCCTTCGAATCCAGTCTTCAGTGGCCGATCTACCTGTCCCTGCTCACTTTCTTAAAACGTTTGGTGGGGACCAGGAAAGGTGCCAGCAGCCCCAGTACTGCCCACGGGCAGCATGTCAGGGACCCCTGATTTAACTGGACATGAGAATGGTGAGATGGAAAGCATCTTCCCTCAAGACTTCGCATTCCAAGTAAACCGGGCTGCTTACCCACACAATGCTTGTGAGTGTAACAGGGAAACAAGGCAGTGACTGTGGAATAGGGCTTCCGGTGTCCTGACCCCACTGCTGGACCTCTTGATGGCCCCTGGTATTTCTGGCCCCTGTGTGACACAGAGTGTTGGACTGGAAGGGCCATTGGCCTGATCCAACATTGGCTTCTCTTATGTTCTTATAGATAAGCATATGGAGCAGAGGTCCATCAGTGGCTATGAGCCACAAGTTATAGACAGGAACTCTCAGTCTGGGGCAAGGGATGCTCTGTATTCTTGGTGCTTGTGGGGGGGCAGCAGTGGGAGGGCTTCTGGTGTTCTGGCCCCACTGGTGGACCTCCTGATGGCGCCTGGTTTTTCTGGCCACTGTGTGACACAGAGTGTTGGACTGGAAGGGCCATTGGCCTGATCCAACATCGGCTTCTCTTGTGTTCTTATGTTCTCTGGGGATTGCAACCAGATGTTGCTGACCCAACCAACTGCCTGATATTTCCACCACTGCATCACATTGGCAATATCTGATGTAACAAGAGGGCCCTCCTTCTGATGACTCCCAGTTCCAATATTGGTGGTAGTGGGAAGTGTTGGGTTTTGTTTGTTTGTTTTTATTATTCGACTTTTATACCGCTCTGACCCCCCGAGGGGTCTCTGAGCGGTTTACAATTATTTATAGTTACCTAACTTGGGCCACAGAGTTGAGGGGGTGACATTCCTATTGACACCCAGGCAGCAAGGCTCCGATGTTGTTGTTTTTTGCGGCATCTCTTTGGTTCCCGGCATTTTGCTGGCCCCTGGAGCGGATCTTCCTCTGATGATGTTCCTCTGGTGGGCCCGCCTTTCCAGTCCGCAGCCCCACGGCAGTCACAGCTTCCGGCTCTGTCCTTTTTGCAGGCTCCGTCGAGCCACGCCGCTGCATTGCCATTGTTAAGTTGTTGCAAGCAACTGATGGTGACCCCATAGGGTTTTCCGGGCAGGAGACATTCAGAAGCGGTTTGCCCTGGCCTGCCTCTGCGTAGCAACCCCGGACTTCCTTGGTGGCCTCCCATCCAGGTACTGAACCAGGGCCGACCCTGCTTAGCTTCTGAGATCTGCTGAGGTCAGTCTAGCCAGGGCCATCCAGGTCAGGGGAAGAGATGAACAGAGGCGGTTCGCCATTGCCTGCCCCTGAATTGCAACCCTGGACTTCCTTGGTGGCCTCCCATCCCAGAACTAACCAGGGCTGACCCTGCTTAGGTTTGGAGTTCTGACAAGATCGGGCTAGCCTGGGCCATCCAGGTCAGGTCTATCCTGATATTACCTCCCCCAATAATACCAGAATTGGGAATTGTGTCAGGAAAGCTACGAGTGAAGGAACATTTCCCAGACAGCCCGCGGCTCATTGGGATTTTTACAAGCTCTTTCAAAGGCACTCCAACAAGCTCTTTAAAATCCAGGTACTGAACCAGGGCCGACCCTGCTTAGCTTCTGAGATCTGATGAGGTCAGTCTAGCCAGGGCCATCCAGGTCAGGGGAAGAGATGAACAGAGGCGGTTCGCCATTGCCTGCCCCTGAATTGCAACCCTGGACTTCCTTGGTGGCCTCCCATCCCAGAACTAACCAGGGCTGACCCTGCTTAGGTTTGGAGTTCTGACAAGATCGGGCTAGCCTGGGCCATCCAGGTCAGGTCTATCCTGATATTACCTCCCCCAATAATACCAGAATTGGGAATTGTGTCAGGAAAGCTACGAGTGAAGGAACATTTCCCAGACAGCCCGCGGCTCATTGGGATTTTTACAAGCTCTTTCAAAGGCACTCCAACAAGCTCTTTAAAAGTCCACTTTAAAAGGCTTTTAAAAAGTCACTTTAAAGGGCTCTTTCAAAAGGTACTTTAAAGGGCTCTTTCAAAAGGCACTTTAAAGGGCTCTTTCAAAAGGCACTTTAAAGGGCTCTTTCAAAAGGTACTTTAAAGGGCTCTTTCAAAAGGCACTTTAAAAGGCATTTTACAGGTGAAAGACCCAGCCTCCAGATTCGGGAGGCAGTTCTTGAAAACATCCTTTCTAAGTTAAATGAATGTCACCAAGAGGATTATCAGGCTGGGATAGCTAGACAGATCTTCCATGGGATGCTTAAACGCCCACCCAGATTCACCTTATTGTTCTATTCACCAGTTGCAAGCAGGGAGACGTTTTTTCATTTAACTGTTTGGCTGTTGACAGGCAGTTCCAACCAGTTTGACAAGTCACTTTTCATCTATTCAAACAGCGTCATCCAGCACAGTACAATCAGCCGTGTTTCCTGCATGCACGTTCTCCACAGACCGATTGTTTCTGCATGCTGTACGGCACCCAATTGTTCAAAGAAAAAGGGAGCAATTTATCAGTCAGCCGGTGATGATAAGAACTGTGTTTTTCTTTCTTTGTAAGTTTTACCATTTGGTGTTAAATCTGTATAACAGAGGTTAATTTGTGCATGCACATTTTTGCACAGTCTTATCAGAGGAAACTATGCTCATTTGACACTGGGCTCTGTATTATTCAGGTTATTTTGTGCATGGATATTGTTGCTCACCTATAGTTTCCTACACAGCCTGGCCTGGCCTGCCCGAGTTCCATCAGGTTTTGCTCTGGGTTCATTACCGTTGCACAGATAATAGAACTAACTGGTGAGAGCCAGTTTGGTGTAGTGGTTAGGAGCATGGACTCTAAACTGAGGGAACTGGGTTTGATTCCCCACTCCTCCACATGCAGCCGCTGGTGTGACCTTGAGCCAGTCACAAGTTCTCTCAGAGCTGTTCTCTCACGAGCAGTCCTCAAAAGAGCTCTCTCATCCCCTCTGTCTGTTGTGGGGAGGGGGAAGGGAAAGGAGATTTTAAGCCACTCTGAGACTCCGAGTGAAGGGTGGGGTATAAATCCAATCTCTTCTTCTTCTCGTCAGAGGAACTGGTTGGCCACTGTGTGAGATAGGATGCTGGGCTAGGTGGACCTCTGGTCAGTTCCAGCAGGGCTCTTCAGAATCTCTTATGTCCTTAAGATAAGGGGATAGGCAGGCTGCCGAGCTGGAATGAGGTATTTGTACCTGAGACTCTGTTATCTGGGAAAGCAATAATAACCTATCCCACTGGTGTCAGCCTGTTACCAGAGAGTCTGCAGATGGATGGAACTCCTAGGTGGAGAAGTGGCCCATGGAGACTCGGGGGACTTCACAAAAACCATTGACAGACTTCCAGATGAAAAATTAGGGGGGAGGGGGAGGGTGGTACTGGGAAATTCTGCAGCCCTATTATTATTATTATGAATATTTGACTGGTAGATGGTGTTCTGCAATTTGAGATCTAGCCAAGTTCTTGGGAACTGCAGATATATCTTCACAGGTTTCTTGCTGTTCCAAGCAACGCTGTCTTCTGGAGCTGTGCTGGTGTTATTTGCTCAGTGCAAATGTCTGGGTGTTTCTTGAGACTTGTAGGCACTGCTCCAAGGGCTCCAATGACAACTGGCACGATGGTGACTTTTTTCTCCCAGAGGTGCTCTAGCTCTGTTGGTAGGTCTTGGTATTTTATGGTCTTCTCCTGTTCTTTCTTTTCTCTTTTGCTTTCTCCAGTGATTGCAGTGTCAATTATTCAAACCCTATTTCTCATTCCCCCCCCCCAATTGTGATTTTGGAGGTGTTGTGTTCCAGGTGTTTATATGTTTGTATTCGGAAGTCCCAAAGATGATGACAACAACGATGATGATGATGATGATGATGATGATGATGATGATGATGATGATGATGATGATGATGATGAAGATAAATATGATGATTTGGCAGCTGACCTAGACCCGACCAATCACAGACAAGCGACTAACCAAGGATAAATCACATAGCCTCTGATTAAAAATGCATATACTGTTAATCCTACACCTCTTTGCCTTTGAACTAAGGAGGGCACATGAAAACCCCCAAATTCATTGAGTCATTTTCTGGGGGAGGGAAAGGAAATAATTATGTTCAAACCCTTCCTTGACCTTCCCGCCACCCCTAAATTTATCTCTGGCTGTATTCCCACAGTGGCCTTCTTAAATCAGATCCCTTGGCCAGAAACTGGCTCTTAATATTGGCAGATGGTCTTCACCTGACTTTTGAGTATTGAATTAGAGACGTCTCAACGAACGCAAACGCTGTGACCAGCAGGGTCGGGAGACGAAGCAATGTCACCCATCGTTGCCAAATTAATGTCACGAAAGGCCTACAGAGATCCCGTGGAACGGATGCTCTGATCTCCGGAAACTTTTGGAAAGTCGCCAGTGCTAATTTCGATTTAACCCTCCATCAAGGGACACCTCCTGTCTCTTTCGTCGCCAGCGCTGTCATGATGTCAGCAATTGTGCTCTGGTTCAGAAGGGTGTGCGATGGCGAGCAACTCTGATGGGAACAGTAGTTCAGGGCGGGGAGGATACTGAAAACGAAAAAGCAGGAATAATTCTTCTCTTTTCGCCTCGCCCCTCCCCCAGCCCTGAATAACTGCAATGTGGAATAAACGGTTCAGGAGACAGTGCCCTTTTCAACAACCATCGGGGAGGTTACTGGAGCCCGGCGCGGTTAAGATTTGTCTGGTCTAGACAGGCAGAAAGGGACTGCAAATCAATTTCAGGTTTTATTAGCGGGAATGTAATTCTACATCAGACACATTTGGGCGTTTAGCCAAAAAGAGATTTCTATGAATAATTTTAGAAAGGCGCTCAGAGGCTGGGGGAGGAGATGGATCAGAGCCAGCTGACGGAGGCAGAAAAGAAAAGGAGAGCTATTATGGGAAGGAATTGTGAACGAAGAGAATGTCGGGGGAGAGGGAGGGAGAGGGAGCAGCTAAGGAACAGGTAGGACTTCATTATGACTCTATATACAAACTGTTCCACTCAGATCTCTCCTGTGCAGCCAGTCCCTAAAAACCTGGGGTTACCAACCACCAGGTAGTGCCTGGAGATCTCCCAGAGATCCAATGCTCTCCAGAAAATAGCTACTTTGGAAGGTGGACTGTATGGCATTACACCCCAATGAGGTCCCTCCCCAGTGCCAGGAGGAAACGTCAGAGGAAGGCCTCAGCCTCCGTATCCTGTTATTGGCCCTTTGGAGGACCTGGTTGGCCACTGTGTGAGAGGGGATGCTGGGCTGGATGGACCCTCACTGGCCTGATCCAGTAGAGCTCATCTGAGGTTCTTATCAAGGGAAGGCCTCAGCCTCCATGCCCTGTTGTTGGCCATCCAGCGAAACTGGTTGGCCACCATGTGAGACAGGAGGCTGGACTAGGTGGACCCTCACTGCTCTGATCCAGCAGGGCTCTCCTGATATTCTTCTCAGGGGAATGCTTTGGCCTCTATGCCTTCTTGTTAGCCCTCCAGAGGAACTGGTTGGCCCCTGTGTAAGACAGGGTGCTGGACTAGATGGACCCCCACTGGTCTGATCCTGTAGAGCTCTTCTGAGGTTCTTATCAAGGGAAGGCCTCAGCCTCTCTGCCCTGTTGTTGGCCCTCCAGAGGAACTGGTTGGCCACTGTGTGAGACAGGATGCTGGATGCTCACTGGTCTGATCCAGCAGGGCTCTTTTGAGGTTCTTATCAGGGGAAGGCCTTAGCCTCTATGCCCTGTTGTTGGCCCTCTAGGAGAGTTACTTGGGCAAAGAGGGACCAAGGCAAGGAAGGGAGCTTGAGGAATAAGAAGAAGAGGAGGAGGAGGAGGAGGAGATTGGATTTATACACCACCCTTCACGTGGAGTCTTAGAGTGGCTTACAAACGCCTTTCCCTTCCCTTCCCCACAACAGACACCCTGGGAGATAGGTAGGGCTGAGAGACCTCTGACAGAAACTGCCCTTGAGAGAACAGCTCTGACAGAACCATGGCTCACCCAAGGTCATCCAGCAGCTGCGAGTGGAGCGGGGAATCAAACCCAGTTCTCCCAGATTAGAGTCCATGCACTTATCCGCTACACCAAACTGGGTCTCCAGGGTTCAGCCGCAAAGAACTCAGTTGGCGCGTGGGCCTCAGCCTGTGCCCCGGACGGCCAGCCTGTAATGCCAGCCCTTCAACCAGTTATTGCATAATGACCGTGCCCCTCTGACTCAGGCTTCTATCTCACCGTTCCAGTCCCATGCTCTCCCACGCCCGTCTGCATCCAAAGGTCAACACACCGTAATGCCGCAGCCAGCCGCTCGCCGCGATTTAATTTTGCTTCCCCTTAATGCTTGCTCATTGCCGTGCTAATCTCGCTGCTCAGTGGGCCGAGGAGGAATTGATGGAAGCTGCTTGCCGTTCCCTCACCAGGTTTTCATCCAGCTTCGTCCGGATACAAATGTTTTGGCGGAGAGGGGCGAAAACCTTTGCATGTTGGGGGCCTGAAACCCCTTGTCCAGCGTCATTTGCTTCGAGGAGGGGGGAGCGATGTCGACTTTGTTAATCTTTGTTGTGAGTATGAAAATAGGCCCACTGTGTTTGACACAAAAATGGTAATTAACTGGCCACCCGCTCTACGGTGGTGGCCAAATGCCCTTTGGCAACACGCGTTGGCTTTTCAGACTTGCAGACACCTCCTGGTGAGAACATATTCGGGTAATTTTGCAGCAGCCGGCACTTCATTTCCAGAAATGATCTACAGTGGCTGGGTTAACCTTTAAAGTTCTCCACGGCCTGGAACATACATACCCCAAAGCGTGTCTTTCTCTATATGAACCACTGGGCCATTGAAGGCATTGGGGGGGGGACATGTCTGTAGATTAGGTTGTGCTGGCTCCTCTGAAAGGAGGACCAGAAGCAGAGGAGCTGTGGCACAATAGCAGAGCCTCTGCTTGGCATGCAGAAGGTCCCGGGTTGGATCCCTGGCATCTCCAGTTAAAAGAATCAGGGAGAAGGTGATATATAAGACTACAGGGTTTCAGCACCTTGGACAGCAGCTGCAGGTCAAAACAGACAAGATGGACTTTGAGAGACTCTTAGTAGAACACAGCTTCCTTTAGGGAGGGGTTGTGTGGCTCAGTAGTAGAGCATCTACCTGGCATACTGGAGGTCCCAGGTTCAATCCCTGGCATCTTCAGTTAAAAGATCTGGCAGTAGGTGACATGAAATACCTCCACCTGAGACCCTGGAGAACTGTAAGGAGGGGCCGTGGCTCAGTGGCACAGTATCTGCTTGGTGTGCAGAAACTCCCAGGTTCAGTCCCTGGCATCTCCAGATAAAAGGACCAGGCCCGTAGGTGATGGGAAAGACCTCCACCTGAGACCCTGGAGAGCTGTAAAGAATGGCTGTGGCTCAGTGGCAGAGCATCCGCTTGGCATGCAGGAGGTCCCAGGTTCAATCCCCAGCATCTCCAGTTAAAAAAGACTAGACGGGAGGTGATGTGAAAGACCTTTCTTTGCCTGAGACCCTGCTGCCAGTATGAGGTGACAATCCTGTTGAGAAATGGACTAATATGTGTGTTTTGTGGACTGAGACTTGCTGACACTCTATATGAATTGTGCACACACATGCCCTAGGTGCAGGGAAAGCTATTTGCAATCACCTGTTGTGAGAGGGTTTACACATAGAGGGTGCTTTCCTGTGTACTTGCATTTCATGTTAATGAAGCTGGTAGATACACAAAAGCCTGGCCTGAGGGAAAGGAGCACATTTCGCCACTGTTAGCAGAAACTGCAGTTCAAAAAGACAAGCCATTCCCCCATTGCTGAAGGACTCGCCGTCACACAATCCAAGACTGGATCTACATCTGAATCACCATTTCCTGGCAGATGTTACTTTGATTGCCTGAGAAAGCCGGTATCTATCTGCACATCAAGGAGAATCCTGACGCTGAGACTTCACACCTAACCAGATGGCTTGTCCTGAGATAGAGCTAATATTTCAACATTGGCCCAACCCTTAAAGGTGCTGCCCCTTACTACACACACCAATGAGAAGTAGGGATGGGACAGACTAATAGTCAGGTGGATCCCAGAATGGCGATGTTGCCACCCACCCGAAGATTTGACTATAAAAAGCGAGGACCATGCATTAGGTCTTTGCTAGCTGCTACCCCCCCCCCCGCTAAAACCCTTTGTCTTTACTGATCCTTTGGTGTGCGCAGCCAAAGAGGTCCATGGCCTGATGGCTGGATCTGGCACAGTATGATTTAGAAGTACCCTTAGATTCTATCATTCTACCCTATTTTCCCTATTCTATCATTCTTCCCTATTTTTCATTGCAACAGACAAGACTTCAGGAAAGATAAGTATTAAACCGATAACCTACCTACCTCCTAAGTAAAAGAAACTATTTTCTATTTCTGTAACTCTAAAGGAACTTGATTGTATGTGTGTGTGTGATTCTGAATTTGTGTGTATGTGATTTTGATACTTCTACAGTAAAAGACAAATTGTTTTGGAAAAACACCAGTCTCGTCTCCATCACTGGGACTCTGTGGGGTAGAGAGGACCTCCATAAACTTCGGCAAGAACTCACGTTAAATTTAGTTGGCCATCTGCTGTAAATAAAGCAGCTTGGCGCAACAATCCTGACCTTGATGGACCAGTGGTCTGACTCAGTATACAGCAGCTCCATGTGTTCCAGACTGGTTCCTTCCCCCATGTTTTTCAATATCAGTGTGAGACCTGTTAAACAAGATCATACACAGTTTAGGGAATAGAATATCATGGACTCAGGGACTAAATACCCCCGATAACAGCACTGGACCTTGGTGAGACTGAGAAGTGGACAACTGGACACCAACCAGCATGTCTTCTAATGTGAGATGGTGTAGAAATCTTGGGAGATACAATGGTGAGAATGAGAAATAGACAACTAGACACCAACCAGCACATCTTCTAGAGTGAGACGTGCCTCAGTGTGGATCATGGAGAACATAGAATTCAGCTAATGGTAGTGATGGGGTGAAAGACCAGTGTCAGTATGGGGTCATGTGTGGGTACTACCCAGGCCTGGAAACAAGGGGCAACAGTAGAAGTTCCTGCCTAAGGAACCTTGTTGGACTCAATCCTAGACCCCTTGGAAAGGTCTGTGTGCTGAGAATTCTAGGAGGCATCACTTGAAAGTCTCCCAACATAGCAACCCCAGCTGTTACCGGTTTTATTGCAACCAGTCACCTCTGAATGTAAGTACAGTTCAGGGAGAAGCCTCCAATGTCTACTTTCACACTTCAGAAAACCAAACCCAGATCTGGTCCAAAACGGAATCTCCCATGGGCTGAGTCGATGTCGTATAAAACGTATCAGCTTTCTATCAGCTGCGACTGGGGAGTTGCTGGTGCCATTCATTACACGAAGAGGAGAAGCAGGGGAAGGGAAATGTTGCCATGGCTCCAGAGCTTTGATCCACCCCAGAGCTCTGGCAAAGGGTTCTTCCCATCTAAGCTTCCCTCAAAGATGTTTAGCCAGAGTCGGGCTCTTCAAAGCTGAATTAAAGTTTGGGGGGGGGTTGTCCAAAGCCCCCTTTTTCCATTCCCAGGGATGAAGGAGGTCTCCTGTGAAGTGGTTTTGCCATTCATCAAATATTGGTCTAGTCTCTGGATCCCTAACCTTTTTGATCCTGCAGACACTTCAGGAATTCAGACCCAGGGTGGTGGGCGCAACTACAAAATAGCTGCAGCAGAAGGCAGAGCCCCACACAAAAGAAAAGTGCAGGGGCAGGGGAGAAGAGGGGTAATTTGAAAAATACACTGGGAAAGAGGAGGAAGAGAGAACAAAGCTAGGGGTGTGCATTCGGCTGTGCTGAATGGATAAAATATCCGAAAAATACTTTATCGGTATTTTGGGGGTATTAGTTAAGCTGAATCAGATTCTCTAATCTGATTTGGCTGCCATTAAGAAGCTCGTGAATAGAAGCCGATCTTATTCGACTTTTATTCGGAGTCCCGAATCAGGGATGAAAGGCAACGGTCAGTTTCAGATAACTGAAACTGACCCGCTCTGCCTTCCCTTCCCCAGGTGCCCTGTAGCTGCGGGGAGCCTGGGGAAGCTGATCCTGGGAAGGAAGGCAGTTTAAACATTTACCCGAACCTGAAAATTACCAAATTTCGTGTGTGTGTGCACACCTCTAAACAAAACCAACCATTGCAGGCAGCTGCTGCTCAAATGACATTGTTTTAATCTGCCATGCCAATCAGATCTCCAGTGGCCAATCAGAAGCTTTGCTGGGCAAGTGATACCCACCCACTTTCTAAAAGCACAGTGGGCACCAGGAAAGATGTCTGTGGACACCACAGCCCCTTCGGGCACCACATTGGGACCCCAGTCTAGTCAGTATTTTTTTATTACTGGACTTGAGGTGGCTTTCTTCTAGCCCTGCTCTCAGAACTACAACTCCCAGGGTTCTCTGGGGGGAAGGAAGGATTGCTCAACCACTCTCAGTCCCCGAGTGATTGTGTAGTCACCCCAAAGTTCACCGCTGATGCATTTTCCTTCTGTTTGCACACCCTAATCTCTACCCGTTCCCGAGTGCTTTTCTCGGAAGCTCCAATGGCCGCATTCTGGTTTGAGCGCACAGACAAGTCAAGCAAACAACGCACGCTCGCAGGCCGCAAGGGTGACTTTGCCCCACTGCCAAATCTATTCTCATTTCTTGACAGCGGTGTGGGTGGCTCGTCGAGATCTCAGGCGTCAATTTTTTATTCAAGGCGCCTGGCTGGTTTCAAAGGAACAGCACCACTCATTGTGGCATTTCCATGGTCCACTGGTACAGCTCTCTCCACAGTTATGTGTTTCTGTCTCCATTGCACTGATTATTGCTCTCATTTTGACCTCATTTGCTTGGTTTGCCTCCTCTCCGATGTGTCTCGACAAGAGCTGGCCGGGCAGAAGGGCGGAAAGCAAACTGGGTGAATAAAGAAAATAAGAGAGCTGATGTCGCATCCGTAGCCACAGATGGTAACCAGGATACCAAGACAGAAGCATCAGCAAGTATACGTGTCCCAAGGGAAATGGACCATGGCCTGAGGAGAAGCAGACCGAGGTTCCTTGCATGAAGGAAGATCTGCTGTTCAAACCTGAGATCACTAATGCGGAACACTCAAAGTTTGAGTCCAGCGGCACCTTTAAGATCAACAAAGGTTCATTCTGAGTACACGTTTTTGTATGCAGACACACCTTTAAGGCCAACAAAGCTGAATCCTGGGGATAAGCTTTCATGGGCGTGCACACTTTTGAGACCAAGTAACTCTAATTCTGGGTATAAGCTTTTGTACGAATGCACACCTTTAAGACCCACAAAGTTTAATTCTGGGTATAAGCTTTCATGTGCATGCACATCTTTAAGACCCACAAAGTTTAATTCTGGGTATAAGCTTCTGTACGAATGCACACCTTTAAGACTAGTAAAGCTTAATTCTGGGTATAAGCTTCTGTACGAATGCACACCTTTAAGACTAGCAAAGTTTAATTCTGGGTATAAGCTTCTGTACGAATGCACACCTTTAAGACCCACAAAGTTTAATTCTGGGTATAAGCTTCTGTACGAATGCACACCTTTAAGACCCACAAAGTTTAATTCTGGGTATAAGCTTCTGTACGAATGCACACCTTTAAGACCAACAAAGCTTAATTCTGGGTATAAGCTTTTGTACGAATGCACACCTTTAAGACTAGCAAAGCTTAATTCTGGGTATAAGCTTTTGTATAAATGCACACCTTTAAGACCAGCAAAGTTTAATTCTGGGTATAAGCTTTTGTAAGAAAGCACACCTTTAAGACTAGCAAAGCTAGTTTAGTCATGCCGGCCACATGATCATGGAAATGTCTTTGGACAGCGCTGGCTCTTCGGCTTTGAAACAGAGATGAGCACCGCAACCCTAGAGTCGGATTCGACTGGCTTTCGAGCAAGGGCACCTTTACCTTTAAGACCAGCAAAGTTTAATTCTGGGTATAAGCTTTTCTACAAATGCACACCTTTAAGTCCAACAAAGCTTAATTCTGGGTATAAGCTTTTGTACGAATGCACACCTTTAAGACCAGCAAAGTATAATTCTGGGTATAAGCTTTTGTATGTATGTGCACCTTTAAGACCAACAAAATTTAATTCTGAGTATAAGCTTTTCACGTGCATGCACACTTCTTCAGTGAGAATTTATCTGCTTCATATATACCCTGTTCCCCCCCCAAATGGGGACTTAAATCAGCCCACAATTTTCCTGCCCCCCGTTTTAGCCGCACTACAACCCTGAGAGGTAGGCCCGGTGAGGTAGGTTAGGTTGAATGTGTGTGACTGGCCCAAGGTCACCCAGTAAGCTTTCACGGTGGAAGTGAAAAGAATATTGATCCTTACCTGAGGTATTAACTGACCTGGGCAGGAGCGACAGAGCAGTTTCTGGAAGCCCCATTCACTTTCTGCTGAAGGACCAGGCTTCAGGGTCTTACCTGAAGTATACTGAAACCCAGCATACTGCAGATGTCAGAGTGTCAGAATACAATCTGAGAGGCTCAGGTTCGAATTCCCACTCTGCTGTGGAAGCTCAATCAACACCCTTGAGCTGGTCACACCCTCTCAGCCTAACCTACCTCACAGGGCTGTTGTGATGATAAAATGGAGGAGAGGAGAACAATTTGCACTGCTTTGGGTCCCCATTGCAGAGAAATGCAGGGTATAACATAAGAATACCAGAAGAGCCCTGCTGGATCAGACCAGTGAGGGTCCCTCTAGTCCAGCATCCTGTCTTCCACAGTGGCCAACCAGTTCCTCTGGAAGGCCAACAACAGGGCAGAGAGGCTGAGGCCTTCTTATGAACATCAGAAGAGCCCTGCTGGATCAGAGTGGTGGGGGTTCATCTAGTCCAGCATCCTGTCTTACACTAGGGTTGCTAAGTTGATCTTCGCCGGGAGCGGGGGGCTCCCGGCCGGCATCTGGTGATGGGAGGACGCCAGGCAGAAGTGATGGGAGGACGCCAGGCACGCTGGGGGCGGGGGCACGGCCATACAAGGGAAAACCATAGAGTTTTCCCTTGGATGGCCGTGGCCCCACCCCCAGCGTGTCCGGCGTAGTTGCGTCACTTCCGGGTGACGTGCACGTCGGGGTGGAGTTCCCCTCAGGGCCCAATCCAGCGCCGCCAGGGAACGGACCTCTGGGGCGGGGATTTCCCCGCCCCCCCCAGGGGGACTTGAGATCCCTGTCTTACACAGTAGCCAACCAGTTCCTCTGAAGAGCCAACAATACGGCATAGAGGATGAGGCCTTCATAAAAACATCAGAAGGGCCTTGCTGGATCAGACCAGTGAGAGTCCATCTAGTCCAGCATCCTGCCTCACTCAGTGGCCAGCCAGTTCCTCTGGAGGTCCAACGACAGGGCAGAGAGGCCGAGGCCTTCCCCTGAGAAGAACCTCAGAAGAGCCCTGCTGGATCAGACCAGTGAGAGTCCATCTAGTCCAGCATCCTGCCTCACTCAGTGGCCAGCCAGTTCCTCTGGAGGTCCAACGACAGGGCAGAGAGGCCGAGGCCTTCCCCTGAGAAGAACCTCAGAAGAGCCCTGCTGGATCAGACCAGTGAGAGTCCATCTAGTCCAGCATCCCGTCTCACACAGAGGCCAACCAGGTCCTCTGGAGGGCCAAGAACTGCGCATAGAGGTTGAGGCCTTCCCCTGATAAGAACCTCAGAAGAGCCCTGCTGGGTCAGACCAGTGAGGGTCCATCTAGTCCAGCCTCCTGTCTCACACAGTGGCCAGCCAGTTCCTCTGGAGGTCCAACGACAGGGCAGAGAGGCCGAGGCCTTCCCCTGAGAAGAACCTCAGAAGAGCCCTGCTGGATCAGACCAGTGAGGGTCCATCTAGTCCAGCATCCCGTCTCACACAGAGGCCAACCAGGTCCTCTGGAGGGCCAAGAACTGCGCATAGAGGTTGAGGCCTTCCCCTGATAAGAACCTCAGAAGAGCCCTGCTGGGTCAGACCAGTGAGGGTCCATCTAGTCCAGCCTCCTGTCTCACACAGTGGCCAGCCAGTTCCTCTGGAGATCCAAAGACAGGGCAGAGAGACCGAGGCCTTCCCCTGATGCTACCTCCTGGCTCTGGTATTCATAGGTACTCACACATCAGAATAACTCATCTACTGTCTGTAGACCTGTCCATCGTGTGATACAAAGATACCCCCTATTGTCTCAAGAAGATATCAACACTGTGTCTAATAGATTACGTCAAACTGTAACATTACTGGATGCCCTTCTTTCCATTTTTTTTAAAAAACCTTGCACATCCGAAAGAAGACCAAGACAAAACCTTTCACCCTTGGCACCTATGTTTCTACCTGCAGGGAATGTTTTTATTGCATTCAGTGATTTGAGGCTCCCTTTGCAGTCTGGAGTGGTAGAGGTGGACCACCTTCATGTGAGAATTAGTTTTTACTTATTTTAGAGGGTTACACCCTGCTTGTCGACGTGAATTCAGACTAGTGTACCGACACGATAAAAGCAAGTTTGCACTGCAAACCAGAGAAGGAATAACTAGTGATAAAAACAGTTCCAGAGAGGAGCCGTGCTGGTCCACAGTAGACTAGTTAGCTTCCACTCCAGTAGCACCTTAAGAGGCCAAAAAGAGGTTCAGGACATCATCTTTCAAGGGCCGAAACATCAGACACGAATTGAGTAGAAACGGAGATCTGTAAATCCTTTCATCCTTGTCAAAGGGAGGCCTCGCGCCGAGAAAGACAATTCATTTGTTCACCCCATGCAAGTCTTCAGGACTTTTCATGTTTCCTACCATAGCACATGCTATCATAAACGATATGATGTACAGAGCAGCGATGCTCTGTCTTCTTGGTGCTTGGGGGGGGGGGCATCATTGGGAAGGCTTTTGGAGTTCTGGCCCTGCTGGTGGACCTCCTGATGGCACCTGGTATTTCTGGCCACTGTGTGACACAAGAGTGTTGGACTGGATGGGCCACTGGCCTGATCCAACATGGCTCCTTTGATGTTCTTGTATGTAGCAGAGGCCCATGAATGGCTATTAGCCAAAAGGTATAGATGGAACACTCTGTCTGGGGCAGTGATGCTCTGTCTTCTTAGTGCTTGGGGGGCAAGAGGGGGAGGCCTTCTGGAGTTCTAGCCCTGCTGGTGGACCTCCTGATGGCACCTTGGTTTTGACACAATATGACGCAGACTGGATGGGCCATTGTTCTTCTGTTCTTATGTGTGGGACAGTGATGCTCTGTATACTTGGGGCTTGGGGGCAGCAGTGGGAGGGCTTCAGAAGTTCTGGCCCCACTGCTGGACCTCCTGATGGCACCTGGGTTTTGTCCACTGTGTGAAACAGACTGGATGGGCCATTGGCCTGATCCAATATGGATTCTCTTAAGTTTATATGTCTGGGGCAGTGATGCTCTGTCTTGGTGCTTGGGGGGGGGGCAACAACTGGAGGGTTTCTGGAGTTCTGGTCCTGCTGGTGGGTCTCCTGATGGCACCTGGGTTTTGGCCAGTGTTGAAGTGGATGAGCCATTGGCCTGATCCAACATGGCTTCTCATGTGTTCTTAATATTAACATAAGAACATAAGAGACGCCAATGTTGGATCAGGCCAAAGGCCCATCCAGTCCAACACTCTGTATCACACAGTGGCCAGAAATACCAGTGCCATCAGGAGGCCCACCAGTGGGGCTTGCAGCACTTTATTCCATTGAAGATAAGAATACAGACGACAAACCTGAAGAAGGATTCATAAACGGACTTATACTAAAAATCCGTCGTTTGTCTGAGAATATACTGTAGTGTTTCATATGTACTGCCAAGCCTAAGATCGCATTTCATAATGTTATAGTTGTAACTTTGCTGACAATTGATTTCTAAAAGCATTATATATAAATATCTGCTTATATTGTATATTTATATACGGTGATTTATTGTTTTGCTAGTTACTGTACACCGTGGTCTTGTTTGTTGTTTAATAATGTGGTGGCAGACCTCCAAGCGTCCCAACCCTTTTATCATTCGAGTTGCCCTTTTCTACACTTTTTCCAAAGCTATAATATCCTTTTTAAGGTGTGGTGACCAGAACTGCACACAGTATTCCAAATGAGGTCGCACCATTGATTTATATAGGGGCATTATGATATTGGCTGATCTGTTTTCAATACCCTTCCTAATAATCCCCAGGATAGCATTGACCTTCTTTATTGCAGTCACACACTGTCTCGACATTTTCAGTGAGTTATCTACTACGACTCCAAGATCTCTCTCTTGATCAGTCTCTGCCAGTTCAGACCCCATCAATGTGTATTTATATTTAGGATTTTTGGCTCCAATGTGCATCACCTTGCACTTGGCCACATTGAACCCCATTTGCCATGTTGACGCCCACTTGCCCATCTTTGACAGATCCCTTTGGAGTGCCTCACAATCCTCACTGGTTTTCTTGGCAGTATCTCAGAATGTTTTATTTCACAGGTCTTATGCATATGATAACCATGAGATCTGGGAATTAAGGAATTGGCTCACTTCTTTGGCTTAATGAGGACAGAGGATTGGAACTCCTCTCAGAGGATAACAAATAATTTCCTTCATTCTCCACCAAGTTTCCTGACACAAAGGCCAACCATGTGTTTAAGAGAAGGTTAAATGAGGTTTTTGCTGGACACCAAAGTGAAAATCTGGTGATTTAGGAAGATCCAAGAGTAGGGCAGAATAACCAACAGATGGGCTTTGAATTCATCCCTTTAGGGCAAATGTCATTCTTGGATGAACCAAACCCAACAGCTTCCCCATCCGGAATGGAGACAAGAAGATAATGTTTCTCTTCTGTGCAGCGGCATGTGCCAAGAGCTGGAAGCACAGCTTTGGGAGACGATTATAACCTCTGATGGCTTTCCAAAAACACAAAGCGTTTGAGCAGCATGTCTTTACTCCTGTCAAAAGAAATCCAAAGCAAATGCAGCAAGAAATATTTGGCTGGGAAATGACATTAGAACTTATTATCGTTTTCAGCTATTCCGACTCTAAGTTGATGGTGGCGACAGAAAAATGACACGTCGGAGGAGGCATAATTAAGGAAAGACGCCTCCTGGAGCTATCAGTATCAAGTAGCAGGGGAAAACAGGAAGTTAAAGCACATTGTAGAGGCCTCTATACCTTGTTGTTGGCCCTCCAGAGGAACTAGTTGGCGACTGTGTGAGACGGGATGCTGGACTAGATGGACCATCACTGATCTGATTCAGCAGGGCACTTCTGATGTTCTTGCCAGGGGAAGGCCTCAGCTTCTCTGCCCTGTTGTTGGCCCTCTAGAAGAAATGGTTGGCCACTGTGTGAGACAGGATGCTGGACTAGATGGACCCTCCCTGGTCTGATCCAGCAGGGCACTTCTGAGGTTCTAATGAAGGCTTCTGCCCCTCTGCCCTGTTGTTGGCCCTCCAGAGGAACTGCTTGGCCACTCTGTGAGATGGGATGCTGGACTAGATAGAACATCAGTGGTCTCCAGCATTGGGCTCTTCTCATGTTCTTACCCGGGGAAGGCCTCAGCTTTTCTGCCCTGTTGTTGGCCCTCCAGAGGAACTGGTTGGCCACTGGGTGAGACAGGATGCTGGACTGAGTGGACCAGTGGTTTGATCCAGCAAGGCTCTTCTGAGGTTCTTATCATGAGAAAGCTTCAGCCTCTGTGCCCTGCTATTGGCCCTCCAGAGTACCTAATTGACCACTGTGTGAGACGGGAGGCTGGAGTAGATGGACCACTGGTCTGATCCAGCAGGGCTCTCCTTACGTTCTTATGTAAGCATCAGTGGTTCTCCAGAGAATCCTGCTAGGCCAAGGTCATAAATCATTTGAAAGCCTGTAATATTTATCGACTTGACGTTTCTAAAGCAATTGATCCTCTGGGCTCAGTATAGGGTAAAGGAATATTAAAGGATTTTTCTGGAAAGCCCAGGATTCCAGTACTTAGTGGGGTTGCATTCATCTGACAAACCTCTGATCTGTTTGACTCTCTAAGGAAGAGCTAATTTGAGAAGACCACATACAACGTTAGTCACAAGGTATAGATAGGGGCTCTGGGGCAAGTCATGCTCTGTCTTCTTGGTACTTGAGGGGGCCAACATTGGGAGGGCTTCTAATGTCCTGGCCCCACTGGTGGACCTCCTGATGGCACCTGGTATTTTTGGCCACTGTGTGACAGAGGGTTGGACTAGATGGGCCTTTGGCCTGATCCAACATTGACGTCTCTTATGTTCTTATGTTAACGTGAACTGCTGAAAATGGTTCAAACTCTACGATTCAATTATATTTGGCTTTTTTGGATCCTTTTTGGAAAACGCAAGTTGCCTTCCGTGAAAGAAGCTGAGCAGATGTCAAAGACAAGCACGACAGAAAACCCTCTTCAAATATTGGCAAACGCCTCCTGTATTGATGTTCTGGCTAAAGAGATGCTGGGAAGCAGTGTCTGTCAACCCCGAAGGTAGAGCCAGAAATAAAGAAAGCCGTCAAAACATTTGCTCCGTGAGTTCATTCTGGAGCTCTCCGGCTTTAACTGACACCCCTTAAGTCGTAGAAAAGAGGAATTAGCATAGATATACACACACACGCACACACCCCACGGGGATGTGAATAGACTCGCCCCAAGAAATCTCACCCGTCTTGTTAGTTGTGAATCAAAAATGCCTTTGATGTTTCACTGGAGGAAGACTCTCCTGATTCCATTCATATGTTTCAGCGGATAAAGAACTAAAGATGTAACAGCGATTTCGCCGGTTTTAACAAAACGTTGTGGTCCACGCAAGGAGGACCTCTCCCCTCTTCAAGTTCACTTTGAATTTTGTTTTCCGCAAAACGCTAAGGGCAGCTCTATTACTCCAACCCACATTTCCCACCCTTCCTTTCCCTCCCCAAATATTTTTTATATATATATACCACACATAGAACAACACTAACACACAAAACTAAACTAGACTAGATTAGATCTAATGGGTGGAAATTACAAGGGACTCGTTACCAGCTAAATATTAGGAGAAACTTCCTGACTGTAAGAGTGGTTGAGCAGTGGAACAGACTGCCTCGGGAGGTGGTGGATGTTCCTTCGCTGGATGTTTTCAAGCGGCGGCTGGATGACCATCTTTTGTAGGGCTATCTTTCGGCTATGCTCCTGCAGAGTGCAGGGGGTTGGACTAGATGACTTGCAAGGTCCCTTCCAAGTCTAACATTCTATGATTCTATGAAAACAAACATTTCAGGAAGTACATTCCATTAGTTATAAGTTTATCTTTCTAAACACAAGTAATTTTCTGCATCTGTCATATCATTTTAAGTGTTTGCACATATCGTATCAGTAATTTTTTTCCTTCCATGTATCTGTTAAGTTGGTTATAAAAAGGTTCCCTTCAGATATTTCTCCAACCATTTATAAAGTCTTGACCATGTATTGTCAGTGGCTTTCCTGTGCTCATCCATTTGACCCTCGCAACAATTCATTTAACTGACAGAGGATGAATGGCCCAAGTTCACACAGCGGGTATTCGAACCTGGGTTTTGCTAGTCCTAATCCAGCATTCTAACCACTACACCATACAAAAGCTGGGACGGACCCCGTCCCACTCCAACCATTTCATCCACATAGAAGGAGACTGTTTCTTCCTTACTAGGCCGTTTGGGCTTTGACCCGAATGGCCCAGGCTGGACTGATCTTGTCAAATCTTGGAAGCTAAGCAGGGTCAGTCCTGGTTAGCATTTGGATGGGAGACCACCAAGGAAGTCCAGGGTTGCTACGCAGAGGCAGGCAAATGGCAAACCATCTCTGTCCAACTCGGCTCTGACCTGGATAGCCCAGGCTAGCATGATCTGATCAGATCTCCAAAGCTAAGCAGGGTCATCCCTGGGAGACTGTCAATTAAAATTAAAATCAGTTCACAGATACTATTCATCAGATGGTGTTAATGCATTGACTTCCAAATGGTGTCTTCACCTCATAGAGAGCCAGTTTGGTGTCGTGGTTAGGAGCGAGGACTCTAATCTGGGAGAACCGGGTTTGATTCCCCCACTCCTCCACATGCGGCTGCTGGCATGACCTTGGGCCAGTCACAAGTTCTCTCAGAGCTGTTCTCTCAAGAACAGTCCTTGAAAGAGCTCTTTCAGCTCCACCTCCCTCACAGGGTGTAGAGAGGGGAAGGAAGAGGAGATCGTAAGCTGCTCTGAGACTCCTTTGGGTGGTGAAGGGCGGGGCATAACTCCAATCTCCTCCTTCTCTTCTTCTAGGGGGTAGAATGGGAGCATAACTTGGAAAAGGGGGGGAGGAGAAGGAGGGAGTGCCAGTCAGGACGGTGCCCCTCGTTGTCCTCAACCAAAGGCCTGGTGGAACATTCGGGCCTTGCAAGCCCTGCAGAACTGCATCAGGTCCCACAGGGCACAGATGTAGGGTTGCCAACCCCCCCCCCCCGTTTGCCAGGGGTCCCCCATTTTTGGGGGGGGTTCTACCCCCCCAGATGGCCGGCGGGGAAAGCCCCACCCCCAACACCCACCTCTCTCCCTTTAAGGGTGTGCAACCCGTGTTTCATCCCAAGCGCAAACTCCACAAGCTTGCAGGGAAAAGCCAGCTTCAT
>NW_015164224.1:355269-357548 GCF_001447785.1 Gekko japonicus
GGAATGCCCCCAATGTCCCCCGCTTGGGGTGGAAGATGGACTTGGCAACCCTACACAGATGTCATTTGGCAGAGAATTTCACCAGGTTGGAGCTGGGGCCAGAAAAGCCCTGGCCCTGGTCGAGGACAGCTGGACATCTTTAGGGCTGGGGATCGCTAGGAAGTTGTTCTCAGCAGAGTGTAATGCTCAACAGGGGACATGCCAGAGGAGGTGGCCCTGGAGGTACGGCTTGAAGGTCACTAACAAAACCTTGAACCTGACCCAGTGCTCCGCTTGAAGCCAGTGCCGCTGACGCAACACAGGTTGAATCTGCGCTGTCCGTGGCCTTCCCTTCAGAACTCGCACTGCTGCACTGTGGCAGAGGCTGAGATGTGATCCACTAGCCACTCCCCAGGTCAGCCCTGTCCTCAGAACTAGAAAATATTTTGCGGCAAAATAAGAGGTATAATTTTCAGTCATTCTTAACACACACTGGGGCAAATTAAGAAGAAGAGAAGATAGAAGAGATTGGATTTATACCCCGCCCTTCATTTGGAGTCTCAGAGCAGCTGACAACCTCCTTTCCCTTCCCCTCCCCACAACAGACACCCTGTGAGGAGGTCGGTGGGGCTGAGAGAGCTCTTGACAGAAACTGCCCTTTCAAGGACAGCTCTTGTCAGAACTACAGCTTGCCCAAGGTCATACAGCCAAGTACAAGTGGAGGAGTGGGGAATCAAACCCGGTTCTCCCAGATTAGAGTCCGCGCACTTAACCGCTACATCAAACTGAAGGAGGAGGAGATTGGATTTATACCCCGCCCCTCACTCGGAGTCTCGGAGCAGCTTACAAACTCTTTTCCCTTCCCCTCCCCACAACAGACACCCTGTGAGGCAGGTGGGGCTGAGAGAGCTCTGACAGAAACTGCTCTTTTTCAAGGACAGCTCTAACAGAACTGTGGCTTACCCAAGGTCATCCAGCAGTCTGTGAGCAAAAATCCTACTGGGTAAGCTACTGGCATTAAAGTTGTGAGGGAGCAATTTGGCTGCTGTATGAATTAGTCTGCTCTGGAGCCCTCCTTCCTGAGCCAAGACAAAAAGGTGTGAGCCGGAGGCTAAAAAACTGTGAGCTAGCTCACACTAACTCAGTTGGGAGGGAACACTGTGAGCGAGCGATTCAGCTACTGCATAAACTAGTTTGCTCTGGAGCCAACCTTCCTGAGCTGAGACAAAAACGTGTGAGCCGGAGGCTAAGAAACTGTGAGCTAGCCCACACTAACTGAGCTTAGAGGGAAGACTGGTTACCACTGGGGAGAAAGCAGTGGTGTCAATGAAGAAAATTAATCAAACTGTCTCGAGCTCCCCTCGGCCTTTCGGAATTGAGGTTTGGCTCTCTGGGGAGCGACAGCTGATTGGCTGCCAAGCCGCGTAAGGACCAAGGTATTGTAAAAATGAAAACCCAGATATGCATTCTCATCCATTCTCTGCTGTAGGATGCAGGGCTTTTTTTGTAGAAAACCCCCAGCAGGAACTCATTAGCATAATTGGCCACACCCAACAGCAGAAACATATTAGCATATGAGGCCACACCCCTGACAGCACAGCTCATTAGCATATTAGGCCACACCCCTGTGTTACCAGAAGTGTGGTCATCCAGCCACACCCACCTTTTGCTTCTTATTCTGTTTACCTTGTTTGTTGTCAAAACCCAGGGCCTTTTTTGTAGCAGGAACTCCTTTGCATGTTAGGCCACACACCCCTAATGTAGCCAATCCTAATGAGTTCCTGCTTTTGGGTGTGGCCTGTTATGCTAATGAGTTCCTGCTGGGCGTGGCCAACTTGGGAGCCAGCCGGAACTCCATTCCTGTGCGTTCCTGCCCAAAAATAGCCCTGGTAGGATGTATAGTGTTCCAAAGAAGAAGGAGGAGGAGATTGGATTTATACCTTGCCCTTCACTACCCAAAGGAGTCTCAGAGCAGCTTCCAAACTCCTTTCCCTTCCCCTCCCCACAACAGACACCCTGTGAGGTGGGTGGGGCTGAGAGAGCTCTTGACAGAAATGGCTCTTTTTCAAGAACAGCTCTGACAGAACTACAGCTTGCCCAAGGTCATCCAGCAGGTGGAAGTGGAGGAGTGGGGAATCAAACCTGGTTCTCCCAGATTAGAGTCCACGCACTTAACCACTACACCAAACTGGCTACGCCAGTTTGGTGTAGTGGTTAAGTGTGTGGACTCTAATCTGGGAGAACCGGGTTTGATTCCCTACTCCTCCACTTGCCCCTGCTGATGTGACCTTGGGTCAGTC
>NW_015164224.1:357585-406193 GCF_001447785.1 Gekko japonicus
CGCAGGCTGTTGCTATTGGGGAGGGGGGGTATCTAGCCTCTCGCTACAAAGAGGCCCATTGATGAGAATGTATCTCAACAATATGAGACCCGCGCGCTGGGAGACGTTAACACCGGAAGCCTTTGCCAAAGACAATGAGAAAATCCGATTTCCTTCAGACAAAAGGGGAGGGGATGAATTGAAGGGGCGGGAGGGAGTCCACTGATTTACAACCCGCATTGGCTCCTCCCGTTCTCAGGGGCCAGGCTTAAGAAAATTCCAAAATCTGACATCCATCACCCGCCCTGACAATATGAGGGCCGGTTTTTAGAAATGTCGCTGGGGATGGAGGCATAAATCCAACTGTTATCTCCCTAAAAGGGAGATTGAATTACACGGCACAGTGGGGACATAAATACATAAACGGCCTGGCTGGGGGAACAGCTGCGCAAATGCAGAGCACTGCTCAGGCAGGCAGTCGAGCCGAGGCTCCTGGAAATCAAAGGCCGGGGATGAATCATACTGCGGACTCTGGGAGTCAAACCTAGGGGGCCTGGGGGGAGGAGGAGAAGGAGAAGGAGGAGAAGGAGAAGGAAAAGGGAAAGGAAGAGGAGAAGGAGGAGGAGAAGGAGAAAGAGGAGAAGAAAAAGGAGGAGGAGGAGGAGGAAAAGGGGAAGGAGGAGGAGAAAGAGAAGAAGGAGGTTGAGGAGGAGAAGGAGGAGGTGGAGGAGGAGGAGGAAAGGGGGGGGAGAAGGAGATTGGATTTATACCCCACCCTTCACTCAGAGTCTCAGAGTGGCTTACAAACACCTTTCCCTTCCCCTCCCCACAACAGACACCCTGCGAGGTAGGTGGGGCTGAGAGAGCTCTGACACAACTTCCCTTGTGAGAACAACACTGACAGAACTACGGCTTGCCCAAGGTCATCCAGCAGCTGCGTGTGGAAGAGTGGGGAATCAAACCCGGTTCTCCCAGATTAGAGTCCGCACCAGTTCCCTCTAACCTGAGTTAGTGTGAGCTAGCTCACAGTGTTTTAGCCTCCGGCTCACACATTTTTGTCTCAGCTCAGGAAGGAGGGCTCCAGAGCCAACGAATTTATGCAGGAGCCAAACCGCTCGCTCACAACTTTAATGCCAGTTGCTCACCGAGTAGAATTTTTTGCTCACAGGACTCCACATCTTGGAGGGAGCATTGGCACTCCGCACACTTAACCGCTACACCTAACTGGCTCCCAGCGTTGGTGGCCAGACTGCAATCTGGGAGACCACAGTTTGAACACCCCGTTCCATTGTGCTAGATTGCTGGGTGACCTTGAGCCGGCCTATCGGCCCAGCCGACCTCAACCGGTTTCTTTGCCGTCAAGCAGTCTGGAAGGAAGGACTGGGAAACTGAGACTGGTTGGATTATGTTATTGCCCCTTGTTCAGTGCCTCCATATCCCTCTCTCCAGGAGACGGAAGGCAACACGGTGCAGCCTGACCTTGCCGGATCTCGGAAGCGAAGCAAGGTCTGTGCCTGGAAAGGAGGCCACCAAGCAGCCCCATAGCCAGGAATTTTTCCCCTGGGGCAGCACTGATGAAATTAAAGTTAAGCTGCCTCCCCCCGCCCCCCTCTCCATGCCTCACCCAGATCTGTGGCGACCCTCCTCTCCACAGACTGGGGGGCTTCCCGGCCACACTAGGCAGTCCTACCTAGTCCTACTCATGAGTCAATGCTGAGTTTGCCAGCTCTGGCCCTCTGCCTTCCAGCCAGCAAGCGGGAATTCTGGTGGTTGAGATGGGCGATCCTGCAGTCCAGTCCTAGTAGAGCACCGCAAGGGCAGCTCTTGGCCACGGAGGTGACTCAGCCTTGTCCTGCCGCACCATCCTGCTGTGGTCTCCACCTTTCATTCACTCTCCCCACTGGGATGCATCCCTGGAGCCTCGTGTGGCCCATGAGGGGGAGGGGAGAGCTTGAGAAGTTGTTTCTGTATCTCTCCTTCCTTCTGCTCACCCTCTCGGAGGCTCTTCCTGTGGCTGGGGTTCTGCAGAATCGATAGGGGGCTCAGCCCCCAAAGCCCCACCGCTGGCTACAGCCCTGCCACCAAGGAAGACTCTGCAGAAAAAGGCGATGGCCAATCACCTCTGCTTCTCACTTGCCTGGGAAGCCCCTTGCTGGGTTTTGACCTAAGCCTCTCGTCAGATCTCGGAAGCTAAGCAGGGTTGGTACTTGGAGGGGAGACCACCAAGGAAGACTCTGCAGAGGAAGGCGATGGCCAACCACCTCTGCTTCTTGTTTGCCTAGAAAACCCCTTGCTGGGGTCTCCATAAGTCTCTCATCAGTGCTCAGAAGCTAAGCAGTGTCAGAACTTGGCAGGAAGACCACCAAGGAAGGCTCTGCAGAGGAAGGCAATGGCCAACCATCTCTGCTTCTCCCTTGCCTGGAAAGCCCCTTGCTGGGTTTGCCCTAAGCCTCTCGTCAGATCTTGGAAGCTAAGCAGGGTTGGTACTTGGAAGGGAGACCACCAAGGAAGACACTTCAGAGGAAGGCGATGGCCAACCATCTCTGCTTCTCCCTTGCCTGGAAAGCCCCTTGCTGGGTGGGTTTGCCATAAGATCTTGGAAGCTACGCAGGGTTGGTACTTGAATGGGAGACCACCAAGGAAGGCTCTGCAGAGGAAGGCGACGGCAGCAAATCCCACATTCTAATCACTCTCCTGTGTGAAGCAGAGTTTCCTTTTGTCCACCCTGAACCTACTGCCCATCAGCTTAATTGGACGCCCTCAAGTTCTAGTCTCTTGGGAGAGGGAGAAAAAGTTCTCCTTCTCAACTGTCTCCACCCCATGCATGATTTTATAAACCCCCCTTAAAAAGGTAAAGGTAAAGGTCTCCCTTGCTCGAAAGCCAGTTGAGTCCAACTCTAGGGTTGCGGTGCTCATCTCCGTTTCCAAGCCGAAGAGCCAGCGCTGTCCGAAGACGTTTCCGTAGTCATCTCTTTTCTAAACTGAAAGTTCCCAGAAACTCTTCAGCCTTTCCTCCTAGGGAAGGGGCTCCAACCCCCAAATCATCTTGGTCGCCCTCTTCTGTACTTTCCCCAGCTCTGCAGTGTCCTTTTGGAGATACAATGACCAGAACTGCACACAGTATTCCAAATGAGGCCACACCAGAGATCCATGCACGGGCATTACAATATTGGCCGCTTTGTTCTCAATCCCTTTCCAGAATCCATAAAACATCAGTAGCAAAAGTCAGAGGCATCCATTGTGGATAAATAGGGATCATTTGCTCAGCATTTATATCTCTTATTAGGGAAATGATTCCTTGCAGCAGGTAAATTAGTATGGAAGAGGCGTCAAAATGTCATGCCTTTAATAAGGACGTTGAACGATGGCGCATCATCAGTACTGTAATAATTTGTGAATAAGATAAAAGGAGGGGGGAAATCCTTTGATGTACCGCTAGAACTTAGAATACTTGAAATTGATCAAATTATGCTCCATCAAAGGGGGAAAAATAGTAAGAAAGCCACTCTGGAGGGACGGGTGGTGGGAATGAAGTGAGCGCTCGGGATTTTTCATCTTAATAATTCACACATACTTACGCCAATCAAGCCGCAGAGTTGCTGCAACCTGTGAAGTGCTCTAAGAAATCAAATGGGCCAAACACTTCCAGATTGCTTCCCAGAAAACCTAAAACGATAACACGGGTGTGTGTGTGTTTTGATCACGAGTTCAAAGGCATGCACCCCCCAAAACGGGAGGCTTTGGTGTGCAGATGTGGTCTCGCTCCATTTGCTTTAACAGAAGAAAACTCTCTGCTTGCAACGAGACTGCAAAGAGACTGTTCGTACTGAACATCCGCTGGCTTTGATAGGAACAGGGGAACTCCTGATCATGAGGAGCTCCGGGCATAAAGGGAAGCCCTGCAAAGATGTCTAGCAGTAGCAGATGTGTCGAAATTTAACAGCATGTGGAGTGGGGCCAGGCAGATTCCAATCAGGAAGTCAGGCAAGCCAAGATGCAGGAGATGGGTAAGACCATCTGCTTGGCATGCAGAAGGTCCCAGGTTCTGTCCCTTGCATCTCCAGCTAAAAGGATCAGGCAGGCAGTGATGTGAAAGACCTCGAAACACTGGAGGCCACTGCCAGTCTTAAGAAGGCAAGACAGACCTTGATAGACCAAGGGCCTAACTCATGGCTTTTTGGGGGGGAGGGTCCGTGGCTTAGTGGTAGCACATCTGCTTGGCATGCAGAAAGTCCTGGGTTCAGTCCCCGGCATCTCCAGTTAAATAGGATCAGGTAATGTGAAAGACCTCAGCTGGAGACACTGGAGGCTGCTGGTGGTCAAAGTAGACAATGGCTGCGGTCACACGGAGCATTAGGCAAGCTAGAGAGACAGAAGATAGGCGGATTTTCCGGGCACGCTCTCATCGCCACATCTGGGAAGCGTAGAGCTCCCGTGGCTCACCCGAGGCTTCACTCCGAAGATGCGCTGTAAAAAACTAGTACCTCCGAGATACTAGTTTCCAGAAACTGCGGGGCATGGGTGGGCGTCTGATCGCATTTCCGGTGGTAGTTCTGGTGCCCGCCCATGTCCCCTCGCAAAAAGTCCCCCCCCCAAGTCTCCACGGATGTGCACAAGCACCCAACGGAGCATGCACACACTTTGGTTTTAAAAAAATAAACACAACCCTGTTTGCCCGTGGCCCCGCTTCTTTGCAGTGCTGCAGGATTGTCCTGTGATTGGCACCTCCCCCCTAACCACAGGACCTCCACAGAACCTCCATGGGACATCTGCTTGTGCAACCGTGTGTTATTTTGCCCTGGGGCAAACAGCCATGTTCCCACCCCCGCATTTTCCGGTCAGTATGACCGGGGCCGATGATGACCTTGGTAGACCAAAGGACTGACTCAAAACTTTTCTTACAGAGGCTCTGTGGTTCAGTAGTAGAGCCTCTGCTTGGCACACAGAAGGTCCCAGGTTCAGTCCCCGGCATCTCCAGCTAAAAGGATCAGGCAGTTGGTGATGTAAAAAACCTCCACCTGTGACCCTGGAGAGCTGCAAAGAGGGGCCGTGGCTCAGTGGAAGAGCCTCTGCTTGGCATGCAGAAGGTCCCAGGTTCAATCCCTGGCATCTCCAGCTAATGGGATCAGGCAGTTGGTGATGTAAAAAACCTCCACCTGTGACCCTGGAGAGCTGCAAAGAGGGGCCGTGGCTCAGTGGAAGAGCCTCTGCTTGGCATGCAGAAGGTCCCAGGTTCAATCCCTGGCATCTCCAGCTAATGGGATCAGGCAGTTGGTGATGTAAAAAACCTCCACCTGTGACCCTGGAGAGCTGCAAAGAGGGGCCGTGGCTCAGTGGAAGAGCCTCTGCTTGGCATGCAGAAGGTCCCAGGTTCAATCCCCGGCATCTCCAGCTAATGGGATCAGGCAGTTGGTGATGTAAAAAACCTCCACCTGTGACCCTGGAGAGCTGCAAAGAGGGGCCGTGGCTCAGTGGTAGAACATCTGCTTGGCATGCAGAAGGTCCCAGGTTCAGTCCCTGGCAATCTCCAGCTAACGGGATCAGGCTGTTGGTGATGGGAAAGACTTTTATCTGCCTGAGTTCCTGCAGCACCACTGCCCAGCCGAGTGGACGCTACTGACCTTGACAGACCAAGGATCTGATTCAGTATGAGGCAGTTTCATGTGTTCATGCAATGTGTGCAGACCAGGCCTTGCAAGATGCCTCGCCACCTTCCCTGAAGTCCCATCTCGCTTCCGCCAGCATCCGATAATCACTCCCTCGTTTCTTTCTTTATTCAACCTCCACCTGGCGTTTGTCCCACAAGCTCATTCATTAAAACCCGACGAAGCTGTCCTAGTCGCACCCGGTCTCTGATTACCAGAGATGTCTTTTGACACAACCTTTAATAAACGGGGAAACAGAGAGTGCCAAAAAGGCCCCCGGATCCCTGTCTCGGCGGTAAACTACGTTCATCCGTTCTGACATCTGCACGGTCTCGTTTGCATCAAGAGCTGACGTGTCTCGACCTGACAGGATGGTTTTAGCAAAGGTTCGGCAGATTTGCGTTTTGCAACCCAAAGTTGCCGTTTAGGAGAATTAGGAAACGGTTTGTCACAGCTAGCCCGGAGAGCTGGGGGAGGCATTATGGGAGATTTCCCCACCCCCCGGGACTCAGACTGACAAATACAAGCATAAGAACTTGTGCCCCCCACTTCCTACCATAGAAGATTCTAACATGAGATTCTAATTGAAGCGCCAATCACCTGTCAGTTGGGAGTTGAATTGGGGGTGGGGGTCAGCAGGGTTGGATCCAGAGGCTAAAATCCAGGGGGGGGATTCTGATCAGTTAAGGAGCACTGGGGTCACCTAGAGGTGGAGGAGGAATGATAAAACAGAGAGGAGGAGAAGAAGAAGAAGAAGAAGAAGAGGAGGAGGAGGAGGAGGAGGAGGAGGAGGAGATTGGATTGCTGGGCCGGAAGCAGGCGAAGCCGCGCGCCTTAGAAAGAAGACAGCCACTTCCGAAACGCCGGGAAAAGAACACCCGCCAGCCCAGAGACCCGAGCCGAGCCGACGAAAGCAACAACAACAACAACAACAACAACCATAGGGGTGCCGGTAGGCTGTCCCATCCCCATATATACTGTGGCCCTAGTCAGGAAAAATGGTGATTAGCACCAAAAATCTGTAAGCCGCTCAGAGACCCCTAGACAAGGGGGTTCGAGCGGGATATCAAGTTGAATGTATAAATAAATAAATAAATTTATACCCCGCCTTTCACTACTCAAGGGAGTCTCAGAGCGGCTTACAAACTCCTTTCCCTTCCCCTCCCCACAACACACACCCTGCGAGGAAGCCCACTTGAAATATGCATCTAGTTCCCAGAATGCTTCCTTCCCTTGCCACAGAGGAATCCTTCTGTTGCAAAGCAAAATACAGGACATCTCCCAGTTCTCTCTCTCTGTGGCTTCAAGTCCTTGAAGGGCTGTCATCTAGAGGATGGTGCGGAGTTGTTTTCTGTTGCCACAGAAGGTCGGACCGGGACCAACGGGTTGAAATTAAATGAAAAGACTTTTCGGCTAAACATTAGGAGGAACTTCCTGAGAGTCGGAGTGGTTCCTCAGTGGTACAGGCTTCCTCGGGAGGTGGTGGGCTCTCCTTCATTGGAAGTTTCTAAACAGAGGCTAGGTGGCCATCTGACAGCAATGCCGATTGTGTGAACTCAGGCAGATCATGAGAGGGAGGGCAGGAAGGGTTGCCTTGGGGCTTAGTTCTCGCGGCCCTTTCTGACACGCCCAGGGAAATGCCGATCGCTACGTTGGGGTCAGGAAGCAATTTTTCTCCAGGCCAGTTTGGCCAGGGATCCTGGAGGGTCCCCCCCCCTTCTGGGCATGGAGCAGGGGTCACTGGGGCCGTGGGGGGAGGTATTTGTGAATTCCCTGCATTGTGCAGGGGGTTGGACTAGATGACCCCTGGAGGCCCCTTCCAACTCTATGATTCTATCCAGATTGCTTAGTATATCATATCTTCCAGCAAGCCAGGCCTGTTGAAAGCTCACTCAGTAGGGATGCTGGAAAACTCACCAAACCGGTACCGAATGTTTTGACATTCACTTCAACGGTCAGTCAATCTGTCCATGGCTGTTTGGCATGTTGCTTCACTACATTGTCTCCTAACGATTCAGATCAGTGCAATGGACTTTTCATTCGCACCCATTCTCACACTCCCCGCTTGAGTTCTACTACAGGACGGTCCTAGACAATCAAATTACTCACAAATCATACAAATGACGGTTATAAATAGGACAGTTTCAAGTCTAGTCGCACCTTAGACACCAGGAAGATTTGAGTGTACCTAACAAAGGGACTTTTGAGTGCTGAAAGCTTCTACCCCCCAAATCTCATTGGTCTCTAAAGAAGAGGAAGCAAGTGGATTTATATCCCACCTTTCATTACCTGAAGGAGTCTCAAAGTGGCTTACAATCTCCTTTCCATTCCCCTCCCCACAACAATCACCCTGTGAGGTAGGTGGGGCTGAGAGAGCTCTTTCGAGGACTGCTCTTGAGAGAACAGCTCTGAGAGAACTTGTGACTGACCCAAGGTCATCCAGCAGCTGCATGTGGAGGACTGGGGAATCAAACCCTGTTCTCCCAGGTTAGAGTCCACACTTCTAACAATTTCTAACAACTACACCAACTACACTTTTAACAACTACACGAAACTGGCTCTCTGGCTACTGGACTTCTACTTCAGACTGACATGGCTTCCAAAGTTATAAATAAAGTAGTCCTAAGTGATGTCAATGGGTGCCAATTGGTTTGAATTGTTATCCCCTTTATGCATATGTAATTTTGCAAAGACAACAACAACAACAAAAAACCCTTTGCAGCTGCTCAACATGAACTTAGACAGAGGGCATCTCTGCATTTTCATTTTTTTTCTGCTCTGCATGTGTTTTCCTCCTTCTAGTGGTTAATTCAATATTGCACCAGTTTATGTCTGGCATATCTCCCTGCAGATTTTAAACCGCACGTTTTAATGTCAGGCATAAACCAATGTAATATCAAATGAACCACTAGTACATGCAGAACAGGAGGAGCCGTGGCTCAGTGGTAGAGTCTCTGCTTGGCAAGCAGAAGGTCCCAGGTTCAATCCCCGGCATCTTCAGCTAAAAAGATCAGGTAGCAGGTGATGTGAAAGACCTCTGCCTGAGACCCTGGAGGGCTGTAAAGAGGAGCTGTGGCTCAGTGGTAGAACATCTGCTGGGCATGCAGAAGGTCCCAGGTTCAGTCCCCGGCTTCTCCAGCTAATGGGATTAGGCAGTTGGTGATGTAAAAGACCTCCACCTGAGACACTGGAGAACTGCTGCCCATCTGAGTAGATAATACTCACCTTGATGGACCAAAGGTCTGATTCAGTATAAGGCAGCTTCATGTGTTCACACAGGGGGGAAATGCAGCTTTAAACGGGAGAGCTGAGAAAACACCATTTTGGGACCTGGTAACAAAAAACTCCGGGTTAACGCGGTTTTGAGTCGGAAACCAATGGCTGGGGACGGGAGGCAGATGTTGATTGTGTGATCGTGCAGATAACATATGTTTCTGAAGCATGACGACACCCGATCAGATGGCGCGTCTGAACGCACCCTCAGAGTCTCAGAGTGGCTTACAATCTCGTTACCCCCCCCACAGCAGACACCCTGTGAGGTAGGTGGGGCTGAGAGAGCTCTGAGAGAAACTGCCCTTGAGAGAACTGTGACTGACCCAAGGTCATCCAGCTGGCTGAAGGCGAAGGAGGGGGGGAAACGAACCCAGTTCTCCAGAGTCCGCCACTCTTTATTTTTTATATATATTTTTATATCTTCGATTTGTATACCGCCCTTACCCAAGGGTCTCTGGGCGGTTTACAGGTATATGGCCTAAGTGCCTAATTAGTTCCTATCCTAGGGCCACAATTCGACTGGGGGAGGGGCCACCTATCGACACCCGAGCGGCGCAGTCCTGTTGTATTCCACGGGCGGGCTTCCATTGTTTCTTCCTGGCGCTTTTTTAGGACGCGTTGACGACATCTCCCGGCAGGCTCCTGATGGACTCCTCTGGCACACGGCGGCTCCGATTTCAGTTCTGGCCTTTGTCCCTTAGGCTCCGCCGCACTGCATCGTCACGCCGTTGTGTTGCCGTCATGCCGCCGTAGCTCCGCCTCCATCTGGTCTCTGCTGCTGCCGCATCCACGGGTCACCTCTGCTCCGCTGCCGTATCACTGACGCCGCTGGAAACACTCCTGGCACAGCATCAGGAGGGAGGGTGCCCCCTGCCAACCTAGGGCAGGTACCCATTTGTCTACTTGCGGTTACGCTTTCGAGCCGCTGGGTGGGTGGGAGCTGGGACTTGGGCCGGGAGCTCACCCCGGCCGTGGTGGGTCTCGAACAGCCATAGTGGCTGTTCGCTAGTGTTGTTAATGCAGGCGTTGAACTGCAGGCATTGAACTGCCTGCGCCACCGCTCTTAACAGCTGCACCAAACTGGCAAACAACCTCTGCTCCTCTATGGCCTCGAAAATCCTACGGGAGTCGCCATTAGTCCCCTGTGAGTGGACAGCAAAAACAAGCAGACACAAATGCCTACGTTTTCGAAGTTTTAGGGAAAGGTGGACTCTCCTGCCTCCAAGGAGCCTTGAAATTCGTTTTTATTTTTATTGCTTCTCTCAGCATTCACCAGGGAAAGATCCTTGAAACTTTACCTTTGGCAAAATAGGAAGGTTCGCTTGCAAACACAATGCACCGCAGGAAGCAAACCACGGGTGCGTATTTTGGATGTCAAGTTTCCCCGTGCTAAACCCTCTGAACATGGTTCCTGGGGAGAGAAGAATTTGGCAACACCTGGATTTGTTCAGCGAATGATGCCTTTCAGTTGAGACCTTTACAGAGCAGTGCTGAGTACGGTTATATCCTTCGAAGCTCATTGACTCCAACTGCTATGCTGGAGAGGCAGGTGGTTCAAGGAGAATGTGTCTTCCTCAGAGTCGAAATGAACCCAAGCTGAGACGTCTTGCTACAAACCAAACTTGACATTGCTGTATAGTAGCCCTTAGCTTGCAAGAACGGATCAGCCCCGACCTTCCATTAGAAACTGTAATTGCCTGATATGAAATCTCTGTTCTTTACACAGCGAGTGATTAAAATGTGGGATTCATTGCCAGAGGATGTAGTGATGGACACAGGCATAGACAGCTGTAAAGGGGGATGGGACAGATTCATAGAGGAGAGTTCTACTGGTGGCTATGAGCCATTGTGACAGAGGTGAACCTCCACATTCAGAGGCAGTCAACCTATGAATCCCAGTGCCGGGAAAGGCCTCAGCCTCAGTGCCCTCTTCTTGGCCCTCCAGAGGAGTGAGTTGGCTACTGTGTGAGACAGGATGTTGGACTAGATGGACCACTGGTCTGACCCAGCGGGGGTCATCGGGTCCGTCAGAAGCTGCATTAAAAAAGGTAAAGGTTCCCTTGCTCGAAAGCCAGTCAAATCCGACTCTAGGGTTGCGTTGCTCATCTCCGTTTCAAAGCCGAAGAGCCAGCGCTGTCCAAAGACATTTCCGTGGTCATGTGGCCAGCATGACTAAACACCAAGGCACACGGAACGCTGTTACCTTCCCACTGAAGTGGTACCTATTTATCTACTTGCAATTTCTTGCTTTCGAACTACTAGGTTGGCAGGAGCTGGAAGTAGAGACGGGAGCTCACTCCGTCATGTGGCACCCGGGTCTTGAACTGCTGAACTACCGACCTTCCACAGCCTGCAGTTCAGTGTCTTAACCACTTGAGCCACCGCAGATGCATTAGATAGTCCACAAACCATCCGCAATCACTGGATTTGAAAGAACAAAGGACATAAGACCGTTTACTACAGCACGAGCACTTTAATCTTGGGAAAGAACATTTGCAGGCACTTTCATCCATCATACGAAGAGTTAAGAATGGACGGTTGATAATGATGATGAATTATTTATTGTGACTAAGATATGTACTGTTGTAGAGATATTTGCACTATAGTAAGGAAATATTGAAGTATCAAGGTTGTCATAGTTATAAATTCATGGGTTTTGTACTTTTTAAAATTATACCTGGAGGTTGGCATCCCTTTGTGTGATGAAACAAATCTACGTTCTTCCTTGGCTTACCTTCACTTCCTTTCCCCCTCCCGTTCCTCCACTGCCCTCCCTAAACCGAATTTAGGTTTATAAATACACCCGGTCAGTGACCCATCCTTTGAAATCACTAGATTCCCAGCAAGTTTGTCGGTGGATTGGCTCCCTAATAGAATGAAGGCATAAGGTATTTCCATCCTACTGAAGCTCTCTCAGTCTAGGTGTGGTCAGCACCTGCCTAGGGGAATTTACAGGACCCCTGTCAAATGGCCTCGAATCCCATGGAAGAAAGGAGGGAGGACAGATGGGAAAACTATACAAAATGGAGACCTTCTGCTAATCTTCAGCAGCCAAGCTGGCCTGGAAGGATTCCAGCCTTCCGCAAGATCCCTGGCTCAGATGTTCAAGATCCCTGGCTCAGATCAAAGGCATGATCGATTTCCCAAAGAGGTTTTTAATGTGCAGTGCTGTTCCCTTTCATGCGCTCTTGGTGGTGTCCTTTCCCTCTCTCGCTGGCTGCCTGGCAGATTTCCAGCGCAGGAAATTGCCTGGCTATGACTCCCCAAAAGGAAAGAACGTGGCAGAGCTGGGTGCCCGTTGATAGCAGCCCTTTCTCTCTTTCCCCTTTTCTTTTGGGCAGCAGCTACTTCAAAAGCAAGAGCAAGTGGGGACAGCCTGAAGAAGATGCTAAAAAAAAATCCAGCTGAACTGAGGCACGGCCGCCTGACTAGCTGGAGATCCAGGTCATGCAACATCCAACGCTACTTCCAATCAGGATCTTTATTCTTTGCACTATTAAGAACATAAGAGACGCCAATGTTGGATCAGGCCAAAGGCCCCTCCAGTTCAACACTCTGCGTCACACAGTGGCCAAAAAATACCAGGTGCCATCGGGAGGTCCACCAGCGGGGCCAGAACTCCAGAAGCCCTCCCACTGTCCCCAACCCCCCAGCACCAAGAAGACAGAGCATCACTGCCCCAGACATAAGAACATAAGAGAAGCCATGTTGGATCAGGCCAATGGGTCCATCCAATGCTCTGTGTCTCACATTAGCCAAAACCCAGGGGCCATCAGGAGGTCCCACCAGCAGAGCCAGAACTCCAGGAACCCTCCCAATCTTGCCTCCCAGGCACCAAGACAAAAGAGCAGCACTGCCCCAGACATAAGAACATAAGAGAAGCCATGTTGGATCAGGCCAATGGCCCATCCAGTCCAACACTCTGTGTCACACAGTGGCCAAAACCCAGGTGCCCTCAGGAGGTCCAGCAGTGGGGCCAGAACTCCAGAAGCCCTCCCACTGTTCCCAACCCCCCAGCACCAAGAAGACAGAGTATCACTGCCCCAGACATAAGAACATAAGAAAAGCCATGTTGGATCAGGCCAACGGCCCATCCAGTCCAACACTCTGTGTCACACAGTGGCCAAAACCCAGGTGCCCTCAGGAGGTCCAGCAGTGGGGCCAGAACTCCAGAAGCCCTCCCACTGTTCCCCACCCCCCAAGCACCAAGAACACAGAGCATCACTGCCCCAGACATAAGAACATAAGAGAAGCCATGTTGGATCAGGCCAATGGGTCCATCCAATGCTCTGTGTCTCACATTAGCCAAAACCCAGGGGCCATCAGGAGGTCCCACCAGCAGAGCCAGAACTCCAGGAACCCTCCCAATCTTGCCTCCCAGGCACCAAGACAAAAGAGCAGCACTGCCCCAGACATAAGAACATAAGAGAAGCCATGTTGGATCAGGCCAATGGCCCATCCAGTCCAACACTCTGTGTCACACAGTGGCCAAAAATACCAGGTGCCATCAGGAGGTCCAGCAGTGGGGCCAGAACTCCAGAAGCCCTCCCACTGTTGCCCACCCCCCAAGCACCAAGAACACAGAGCATCACTGCCCCAGACATAAGAACATAAGAGAAGCCATGTTGGATTAGGCCAATGGGCTATCCAGTCCAACACTCTGTCACACAGTGGCCAAAACCCAGGGGCCATCATGAGGCCTACCAGCAGGGCCAGACCTCCAGAAGCCCTCCCACCATTGCCCCCCTGGACCAAGAAGACAAAGCATCACTGCCCCAGACATAAGAACATAAGAGGAGCCATGTTGGATCAGACCAATGGCCCTTCCAGTCCAACTCTCTGTGTCACACAGTGGCCAAAAATACCAGGTGCCATCAGGAGGTCCAGCAGTGGGGCCAGAACTCCAGAAGCCCTCCCACTGTTGCCCACCCCCAAGCACCAGAGCACCACTACCCCAGACATAAGAACATAAGAGAAGCCAATGTTGGATCAGGCCAATGGTCCATCCAGTCCAACACTTTGTATCACACAGTAGCCAAAAACACCAGGTGTCACCAGGAGGTTCACCAGCAGGCCCATTGCTGTCAGACTGCAAGCAATGGATAGAAACAAAGGCTTTCCCTTTCATAGCCAAAGATGAGAGGCCTGGATTTGTACCAAGAAGTTAACCTGGGATGAAATCCGAGGCGCGGGGGGGGGGGGAGATCATTTGTATGGAAGTCATGCTGAGATGCCAGGCAACCACAAACACGTTTCTTTTTCTTAACACAAAGTGATTGTTTTCCAAATCCAAAATGCAATAAGAATTCTAAACACATCGGGGGAAGGATTAGCTTTGCGACCGTCAAAATCGCATGACAATAATAACCACCTATGGCAACTCTGATAGTATAAACCTTACACCATTTAGGAAAATGCCATTCAGAAAGGGAGGTGCTTGGTCTATGCACAACAGGCTTGCCAGCTTGGTGTCGGGGTTAGGAGCGCGGACTCTAATTTGGGGGAACCAGGTTTGATTCCCCCACTCCTCCACATGCAGCTGCTGGTGTGACCTTGGGTCAGTTACAAGTTCTCTCAGAGCTGTTCTCTCAAGGGCAGTCCTCGAAAGAGCTCTCTCAGCCCCACCGACCTCACAGTGTGTCTGTTGTGGGGAGGGGAGGGGAAGGAGACTGTAAACCAGTCTGAGACTCCTTAGGGTAGTGACGGGGAATAAATCCAATCTCCTCCTCCTCTTGCTGCTCTTCTTTTTCTTCTTTTTCTTCTTCTTCTTCTTCCTCCAGGTGAGGCCTGGAGAACTCCCAGATTTACCTCTGATCTTCAGGCAAAGAGATCAGTTTCCCTGGGGAAAACAGCCACTCCTGAAGGTGGACTCTACGGCAATATGACCTCGCTGGGCCTGTGTTGATTCTTAAGGACAACTTTCCCAGTCCCATTGCCTAACATAAACCAGTCACTTGTTCTGTTACAAAATTTTATCTGTAAAGCGACAAAAATCTGGTTCGTCCCGATTGTAACAGAATTTGGTATACACTCAATTAATATGATGTAAATGAATATTTAAATGAGTTATATAAAGTCTCTGGCCTAAATGTAGGATTATCAGCATTAGAACATAAGATCATAAGAGAAACCAATGTGGGATCAGGCCAATGGCCCATCTAGTCCAACATTCTGTGTCACAGAGTGGCCAGAAATACCAGGTGCCATCAGTAGGTCCAGCAGTGGGACTTGGCAAATGCAGGGGGGATTTGAAGGGAGTGGCTAGGCAGAGTGAAGCTTGGACAGGATGTGACATCATTTCTGGGTGACATTCTAGGAATTTCCCTTCATCTCCATGGTAAAGACCATAGAGACATGGGGAAATTCCTAGAGTATGGCTATGGAGGCCATTTTTTTCCTCCCACGCCTCAGTTTCTTGAATGTGGAGGACTGAGGCAAGTTGCAGAACTCTCTGGCAACCCTATCTAAATGGAACATCACTTTCCTGTTTGTATAGAGATAGCACAGATGGGTCTTGTGTGGAATGGATTCCTGAGGACAGTTGACTCCTAAAACTTTAGCAATCATTAGGACACTCAACCAATTCAAGCATTTGTTTCTGGTGGATGAAGCGTCTTTTCAATGGTGTTATTGATCTATCAATTAAATTTCAATACATTTGCATAACAAAGACTTGTCCCAGTTGGGATATCGAACAAAGCCCAAGAATAACTGAAAATGTAAGGAACAACAGCTAAACCTCATTAGGACGAAAAGCCATCTTGACAATATTTCTTTTTCCATTTCCCTCTTTATGGCATGGCATGGAGATAAAAGGAAGAAATTTTTCCCTCCCTCGCCCAGAATATGAGCGCTCTGGATCGTGCAATGAAATTAATTCATTACATGGAATTAACTGGTGTTTGATCTTTTAAATTGTTTTTCACAATCTGCTTCTACCCTGAGTCACATATGAGGATCTTTTAGACTGCTGAACATTTTCATGCTCCTGTTAAGGATGGACTGTAGTTTGAATTCACTTTCGAGCTCCAAACTGGATGCCCAAAGGAGCAGTTTAAAAAGGCAGGGATGAATCAAACAGTTACAGGGGTTCTGGGGACCTTCATGGTACCGGACTCCAAGAGCGCAGGACTGGGTGGGGCTGTGGCTCAGTGGCAGAGCCTCTGCTTGGCATGCAGAAGGTCCCAGGTTCAGTTCCCAGCAACATCTCCAGTTAAAAAGGACCAGACAGAAGGGGATGGGAAAGACCTCCTCCTGAGACCCTGGAGAGCTGTAAAGAGCGACTGTGGCTCAGTGGCAGAGCCTCTGCTTGGCATGCAGAAGGTCCCAGGTTCAGTTCCCGGCATCTCCAGTAAAAAAGGACCAGACAGGAGGTGATGGGAAAGACCTCAGCCTGAGACCCTGGAGAGCTATAAGGAGGGGCCGTGGCTCAGTGGTAGAGCATCTGCTTGGCATGTAGAAGGTCCCAGGTTCAATCGCTGGCATCTCCAGTTAAAAAGGACCAGGCAGGAGGTGATGTGAAAAACTTCCTCCTGAGATCCTGGAGAGCTGTAAGGTGGGGCCGTGGCTCAGTGGTAGAGCATCTGCTTGGCATGTAGAAGGTCCCAGGTTCAATCGCTGGCATCTCCAGTTAAAAAGGACCAGGCAGGAGGTGATGTGAAAAACTTCTTCCTGGGACCCTGGAGAGCTGTAAGGAGGGGCCGTGGCTCAGTGGTAGAGCATCTGCTTGGCATGTAGAAGGTCCCAGGTTCAATCCCCGGCATCTCCAGTTAAAAAGGACCAGGCAGGAGGTGATGGGAAAGACCTCCGCCTGAGACCCTGGAGAGCTGTAAAGAGGGGCCCTGGCTCAGTGGAAGAGCCTCTGCTTGGCATGCAGAAGGTCCCAGGTTCAGCCCCCAGCTGCATCTCCAGTTAAAAGGACCAGACGGGAGGTGATGGGAAAGACCTCTGCCTGAGACCCTGGAGAGCTGTAAAGGGGGGCTGTGGCTCAGTGGAAGAGCCTCTGCTTGGCATGCAGAAGGTCCCAGGTTCAATCCCCGGCATCTCCAGTTAAAAAGGACCACACGGGAGGTGATGGGAAAGACCTCTGCCTGAGACCCTGGAGAGCTGTAAAGTGGGGCCCTGGCTCAGTGGAAGAGCCTCTGCTTGGCATGCAGAAGGTCCCAGGTTCAGCCCCCGGCTGCATCTCCAGTTAAAAGGACCAGACGGGACGTGATGGGAAAGACCTCTGCCTGAGACCCTGGAGAGCTGTAAAGGAGGGTGGTGGCTCAGTGGAAGAGCCTCTGCTTGGCATCTCCAATCCCTGGCATCTCTAACTAAAAGGGCCATGTGAAATACCACAGCTTGAAACCCTGGAGAACCTCTGCTGATCTGAGTAGACAATGCTGACTGTGATGGAGCAAGGGTCTGATTCAGTATAAGGCAGCTTTATGTGTCCGTGCTTTACTGGTTCCACAAATGGCCACTGATAACTGGTGTGGGGTGCTACACTATGGTCACACTATGAGGCAAGACTGGTTCTCTGGCTCTGATACCAGGCTTAACCTTCTGGGAGGGCTGTGGCTCAGTAGCAGAGCCTCTGCTTGAAATGCAGAAGGTCCCAGGTTCAATCCCTGGCATCTCCAGTTAAAAAGGACCAGGCAGGAGGTGATGGGAAAGACCTCCACCTGAGACCCTGGAGAGCCGGGTTTAATTCCACACTCCTCTTCCACATGCAGCCAACTGAGTGACCTTGGGTCAGTCACAAGTTCTCTCAGAGCTGTTCTCTCAAGAGCAGTTCCCTCAGAGCTCTCTCAGCCCCACCTACCTCACAGAGTGTCTGTTGTGGAGAGGGGAAGGGAAGGAGATTGTACGCCACTCTGAGTGAAGGGCGGGGTATAAATCCAACTCTCCTTCTCCTCCTCCTTCTCTGTAGTGGTTTAGTGGTCAAGTGTGCGGACTCTAATCTGGGAGAGCCGGGTTTGATTCCCCACTCCTCCACTCGCAGCTTCTGGATGACCTTGGGCAAGCCATAGTTCTCTCAGAGTTGTTCTCTTGGGAGCAGTCCTCAAAAGAGCTCTCTCGGCCCCACCAACCTCACAGGGTGTCTGTTGTGAGGAGGGGGAGGGAAAGGAGATTGTAAGCCTCTCTTAGACTCTGGGTGAAGGGCGGGGTATAAATCCAATCTCCTCCTCCTCCTCCTCCCTCTCCTTCTCTTTCTTCTCCACCACTGAGTAGACTCTAATCTGGGAGAACCGGGTTTGATCCCCCACTCCTCCTCCACATGCAGCTGCTGGCATGACCTTGGGTCAGTCACAAGTTCTTTCAGAGCTGTTCTCTCAGGAGCAGTTCTCAAAAGAGCTCTCTCAGCCTCACCTGCCTCACAGGGTGTCTGTTGTGGGGAGGGGAAGGGAAGGAGATTGTAAGCCTCTCTTAGACTCTGAGTGAGGGGCAGGGTATAAATCCAACTCCTCCTCCTCCTTCTCCACTGTATGAATGCTGAGCATTACTGTTGTGTAAGTCACATGCCAAATGGCTCACAGGTGGGCCCATGAGTCAGAGCTCTGCCAATTAATGTTTGCTTTTGCTGATTAAAATGGATAAATCAATACTCTCATAAAGCTTGGGTCAAGCTGCAGGTTACAAGTTTTGCAGCCGGGCGAAGAATGTCTTGGAACGGAAAGGGTAACTGCTGCAGAATCGGGAATTAGGTCCCGAAACCTCGCCCGGCTTCTGGAGAGGGAATCAATTTGAGTTTCTTTGTTGGGCCAGAAAGAAGCGCTTGAGATGGATGAGCATTCATTTGCAAAGTACCGTCGAGCAAGAAAAACCCAAAAACAGGATTGGACTCAGTGCTCTCTATAAAAAGAACTGCTGAGATGGGTGTATATAAAAACAGGCAACTAAATGGCGTCTGAGTCAGCTTATAAATGTTTCAGAGGCCGGGTGCCTCTCTGGCTATTAAACCTGAACAGGGTCATCATTTTGTTAAAAAAATACAGGCCGGGAAGAGATACTGCCAAAGGTCCCCTCGGAATAATCGCCCGCTAAAAGAGTCCTGGGAGTGACGTCATGGTCTGGTTGGCTGAGAGTCGCTCTTTTGTTCCATACAACCTGCAAATGCGACCTGCAGAAGGCAGCCCTTTTTTCCTCTCATTTGGATTGCACGGAGAGCAGTTTCGTCCCCAGTCCAGAGAGATTCCACCGGGGTGGAAGCAGATGGATTTCTTGTGAATGCCCTTCTCGCTAGGGACATTGGCCCCCAGGTGGGGCCTTGGGATCTCCTGGAATTACAGCTGGTCTCCAGACAACAGAAACCAGCTTTCAGTTGCTCTCAGTATTTCGACAGGAGAAAATGGCTGCTTTGAAATATGGACAAGATGGCATAATATCCCCCTGTGGTCCCTTCCCTCCACAAACCCTGCCCTCCCCAGGCTCTAGGTAATGGTAAAGGTCTCCCTTGCTCGAAAGCCTGTGAAATCCAACTCTAGGGGGCAGCACTCATCTCTGTTTCCAAGCCGAAGAGCCAGCGCTATTCGAAGACGTCTCCGTGGTCATGTGGCCGGCATGACTAGACGCTGAGGCACATGGAATGCTGTTACCTTCCCATCGAAGCAGTACCTATTTATCTACTGGCAATTTCTTGCTTTCGAACTGCTAGTTTGGCAGGAGCTGGGGCTAGAGACAGGAGCTCACTCCAGTTAGGTGCAGTGGTTAAGTGAGCGGACTCTAATCTGGGAGAACCGGGTTTGATTCCCCACTCCTCCACTTGCATCTGCTGGATGACCTTGGGCAAGCCATAGTTCTGGCACAGCTTATATTGAAAAAGGGCAGTTTCTGTCAGAGCTCTCTCAGCTCCACCTACCTCACAGGGTGCTGTCAGACGGCATGCTGAGAGCAGGCTAAACTGCTCTGGTTCTGACTGGATTATATTTGATCTGGATTATCACGATCACACTTACCTCCCTTATCCCGCCTCACCATGCAGTCATGTTGCTTCCCGGCGTCTACACTACCGACACATGGGAGCATGTTGGCAGGTTTTTAAAACTTTTTCTCAGTTTGCGCATGCACATAGGCACCCGTCCGTAGAATGGGGGGGGTGAAACTACCATGGTGCATGCGCAGAACCACCAGGGCGAATCAATCCAACCCCTCAAACAAAAGACTTCTCTTTAAACGTTTGACCTGATAATGGCCTCTGTGAGATCCCAAACTCATCTAAACTATAAAACAACTGACCATTTAAATGTCAGTTTTTTAAACACGGTAGTGGAGCTCTTCCTATGTGCGCACCGCTAATGCTAAAAAAAATGACGGGTGACTTCCAGTTTATGGCGACACACAGGCAGACACATCTCCCGGACGTCCTGGGGATGTAAACTGCACACCAGCATGTGGGAGGGGGTCCGACGGGTCGCGACCCCCTCGGAGCCTTGGTAAAAGGCTCCCAGCCAGGGGGCTTTTGAGGGGTGACCTCTTTGATGGCTGAAAGCCAGAGAATTGAGGTGCCCCTCCGCCCTGAAGGTCCTGTCACTGAGTGACTGCATGGTACGAGTGCTGCTGACCGGGACAAGTGTTGGAGATCTGGCAAAATAAATGATGATGAGTGAGGCCGAATGGCCAACAACGAACTGTGAGTCGGGTTGAAGCAAGCATGAAGATATAAAAAGAAGCTGCCCCCCCCAAAGAGCGATGGGAAAGCGAGCGGGGGAGGGGTCCCTCCCAAACGCATAGATGAAACACGGAAGGAAAGAAGGGGGAGCGGGAAAATAAGCGACTAAAACTGTTTTAAGAGACTTACCAGAGCACAGAAAAGCATTCGTGCAAATATCAGAGACTTTAGCAACTTCTTTGAAAAGTAAACAAATCCAAAAAGATGGCGGGGAAGAAACCAGAGAAAGAGAAGCTATTGAAATCGAAACTAGGGGCCAGTCTTCGAAGGGATGAGGCCACTGAGCTCTCAAAACTTTTAGCTGACTCCCTGCACCCCCTGCAGGACGAGATCACTAGCATTAAACAACAACTGTCAGTAATTGGTCAGAGTGTGGCAGCGCAGCAGATGCAACTGACTCAATCCTTAAAAGCAACAGAGCAAATGGGAGATAGGGTGAAGGAAATGGACGTCACTACTAAAAAAGTTAAGAAAAAGGTGCAAAAGCTGGAAATGAAGCAAGCTACAGAAGAGACAAAACTCTTAAAGCTACAAATGGATAACGCAAATTTGGTCCTTCGGTTCCAAGGGGTCCTGGAATTTAGAGAGAATCTGAAGCAACAGTTGAGTGAAGCAATAGCCCCAATGACAGATTTAACAGCGGAGTATTTTTGCAGCGAGATGGATGTGATCTACAGATCTTATTCATCATACATCAAAAAAAATAATCTGCCTGGGGAAATAGTGGTCAGATTCTCGAAGAGAAATGTGAGAGATGCTATTTTGAAAGCAACTTCGGGAACACCCTTGAAAATTGGGGACAATAATATCAGGATTTCAAAAGACATTCCATTTGATATAAGACAGAGGAGAAAGAACTATAAAGAATTAATCCTTTTCTTACAAACAAATTCTATCAGTTACAGATGGGTAATCCCAGAAGGCATCGTTTTCAAGCTCCACGATAAAAAAGATTGACTCTGTTTTCAAAGCACGGGAATTTCTGCGGACACAGCTTGGGGAACCAGAGGAGGGCAAAGGGGAGGAAGAAGAAAGCAAATCTGATGGCGAGTTGGGCTCGGGGACTTCGAACGAGGACTCCCCTTCAGAAAAGGGGGTGGCTGCCCCCAAAGGCCTATATAAACTGAGGATTAGAAAAGATAAGAACAAATAAGGGCTGAAGGACTCTGATGTGTGCCTGAAAAAAAATGTTTAAATAACTTGGGGATGCTCTGGGGATCTCTATAAACAGTTAAAGGGATGGTTAAATAATAATAACCTAGCATAACCGACTAAGTTCATTGTATTATGGATTGTTTTTTGAAAATAGCATGATGATAAGATGAGATATTGATCTCCTACTCTTGGGTTTTTAGTTAGTTGTGGCTTTCTCTTCTGTTTTCCCTAGCTGTAGTTCCCTTCCCTATATTTTCTGTTGTAGTCTTGTAGTCTGCAAAAAAAACAATAAAAACCTCCCCCTAGAAGGATTGGGGGGGGAAATGGCGGGTGAAGAGCGGAAGCCTCGGGCAGCTTTTGAGTGGGGAGGGGGTTTAAATCGGAAGTGGCTTGACACCGGAGTAGCGATCACACAGGGGGAAAATGCGGCTTTAAATGGGAGAGCTGAGAAAACACCAGTTTGGGACCTGGTAACAAAATACTCCGGGTTAAAGTGGTTTTGAGCCGGAAACCAATGGCTGGGGACGGGAAGCAGATGTTGACTGTTTGATCATGCAGATAAAATCCGTTGCTGAACTCTCATGACACCAGATCAAATGGTGCGTCTGAACGCACCCACAGGGTGTCTGTTGTGGGGAAGGGAAGGGAAAGGAGTTTGTAAGCAGCTCTGAGACTCCTTTGGGTAGTGAAGTTGTTGTTGTTGTTCAGTCGCACAGTCGATTCTGACTCTCCACGACCCCATGGACCAGATCACGCCAGGCCTTCCTGTCTTTTGCCATCCTCTGAAGTTTGCTCAACTTCATGTTCATTGCATCTATGACACTGTCTAACCATCTCATCCTTTGCCGTCCCCGTCTTCTTTGACCTTCAATCTTTCCCAGCATCAGGGTCTTCTCCAGTGAGGGCTCCCTTCTCATTGGGTGGCCAAAGTATCTGAGCTTCAGCTTCAGTATCTGGCCTTCCAGGGAACAGTCAGGGTTGATTTCTTTTAGGATTGACTGATTTGATCTTCTAAGGGGGTAAAAATGGGGCAAAATGTGTTCCCCCAGTTATTTTCCATGTGCCTGGCTATTCTTCGGCGTTCAGCCTTCCTTATAGTCCAACTCTCGCAGCCATACATGACTACTGGGAATACCATTGCTTTGACCAATCTCCTTCTTCTTCTTCCATCACGCGGTGCTAGGGTTTCCAACTGCCAAGCAACAGACCTTCCAGTCTGCAGTTCAGCATCTTAACCCAAACTCTACCCCCCCCCAAAAAAATCACTGTGTATTTAACTGTAACTATAACTTGCACCGGATGGACAACGTTGCTGTATTTTATTGGTGTTCTAACTGTTTTGATGTTTGTATGTTGTATAAAGGTAAAGGTAAAGGTTCCCTTGCTCGAAAGCCAGTCGAATCAGACTCTAGGGTTGTGGTGCTCATCTCTGTTTCCAAGCCAAGGAGCCAGCGCTGTCCGAAGACATTTCCGTGGTCATGTGGCCGGCATGACTAAACACCAAGGCGCACGGAACGCTGTTATCTTCCCACTGAAGTGGTCCCTATTTATCTACTTGCAATTTCTTGCTTTCAAACTGCCAGGTTGGCAGGAGCTGGAACTAGAGACGGGAGCTCACTCCGTCATGCGGCACACCCGGATCTTGTATGCTGCTTTCTAAATGGGATGGGACCCGCCCTGAGCCTGCTATGCGGGGAGGGCAGGATATAAATCGAATTAAACAAACAAACAAGCAAACAAACAAACCAGAGCTGACGATCCTCATTTAGGTAGGGCCTAGAAATCTTCTGGAATTACAACTGACCTCCAGACAACAGAGATCAGTCCCCCTGGAGAAAAACGACAGCTTTGGAAGGCGGTCTCTGTGGCACTGTATCCCACCGAAGGACCTCCCCTTCCCAAACCCTGCCTTCTTCAGGCTCCACCCCCTGGAAAAAATGGCCCCCTTAGAAGGTGGACTCTGTGGCATTGTACCCCACTGAGGTCCTTCTCTCCCCAGGTTCCACCCTCAAATCTCTTTGCATTTTCTAAGCAGGAGTTTCGGGTTCGGGGAGATTCGGATTGTGACGACCCCTTAACTGGGGAGGTCTGGTTTCCCTTTAAAGTGTTCTTTAGGTTTTATTTTATTATGTGTATCCGGCTGCCACCAGGAAATTTATAAGGCTTTCCAAACCTTTATGCTTTACTATTTCTATCACAGGGTAGGTGGATCGAGGGTTTAAGCTTTCGAGGAACTATGTGGTCTAAGGAAGGATTCTTTCCAGAGCTGGTAGACTTGAATGAAATAAAATGTATTTAAATAAAGCATAAATACGAGGGTAGAACAATGTAAACAGTACTGGGAATGATTTGAACAATTGCTTGGTCTCTCTCACAAGATTCTCCTTTACTGACAGGGAGATTTCAAGTAACTTTGTAACATAAACTCAAGGTCATGTAAGTTCACTGTTTTTCTCCTTCAGACCTCAGAATCAACTCCTTATCAACTGTCTTATTCAACTCTTAGACATAGAACTTAACAACCCACACAGGGAAGCTTCTCCTTCTCTCTCATACATAGCTTAACTGCCCTTTCACTGACTTCATCAACTGTCATCTCTAACTGACCCTTTTGATAGACATTCAAATCCTCCACACAACATCCATTCCAAACCCCCTCCCCCTCTCTGTCATTCACCAATCATATCACTTGCCTGATTCCAGCACTCTAGATTATCATCACAGCCATGCAAACCAAACTTTTAAAGCCACACACACACAGTTAAACATGAAATCATTACACGGATACTGTCTGTTAAGCCAAGCTTCTGAAAATAGGGAGGTCGACGAAGTTTCAGAAATGTGTGAAAGGGGGGGGGGGTAGAGATACCAAAAAGGAGTCCATTCCTTGAGGAATTAGTTTGCTCTGGAGACATCCTTCCTGAGCTGAGATGAAAACGTGTGAGCTGGAGGCTAAAGAACTGTGAGCCAGCTCACACTAACTCAGCTTAGAGGGAACACGGCCTGTGAGGTAGGTGAGGCTGAGGGAGCTCTCTCGAGAACTGCCCTTGAGAGAACAGCTCTCAGAGAACTGTGACTGACCCAAGGTCACAGCTGGCTGCCTGTGGAGGAGTGGGGAATCAAACCTGATCCTCCCAGATTATCGTCGCTCTTAATCACTACACCAAAATGGCTCTCAAGGGTCCTTTCCACACTCGGATCTCATCACTGGATTTATCAGAGGTCAACTCGGGACGCAATACCTGGCATTTATCCCTGGTTATGACAGCATCCGTCTATCCCGGGACAAGTGTAGGGAGAAACCGGGGTGACCTCAAGGTAGTGTGGAAACAAAAAAATACCCCGAGATAATTACAGGGGTGAACTCGAGTGTAGTGTAGAATGTACGTTTGGGGACAGGGTTGAACCAGGATTTAACATCTAGTGTGGAATGACCCAAGGTCACCCAGCGAGCTTCCATAGTACAAGCAGGGATTCGAATCTGGGTCTCCTAGATACTAGTCCAACACTCTTAACTACTACGCCACACTGGCTCCCTTCTTTCCTTCCCCACCAATCTCAATTAGCGCGGGGGGTGGGGGGGGGGGGGGGGGGGAGGCAGGTCTGTTAGATAAACAGCACTATGTCTGTTCGCCTGATATCATCTTGGAGGTTTTCTTAATCTATCCCCCCTGCCTTGGTGGGGAGGGAGGGGTATGAATTGAATAAATAAATTAAATTCCCTTTTCTCCACGATGAATATTAAAGACACTGCATATAGTTAATTGCTGAGAAAATGCAAAGACTGATGCTTAGGGGGAGGGGGAGGAGGAGGAGATTGGATTTATACCCCGCCCTTCACTTGGCGTCTCAGAGCGGCTTACAAACTCCTTTCCCTTCCCCTCCCCACAACAGACACCCCCTGTGAGGTGGGTGGGGATGAGAGAACTCTGACACAAACTGCTCTTTTTCAAGGACAGCTGTGCCAGAGATTGTGACTGACCCAAGGTCACATCAGCAGGTGCAAGTGGCGGAGTGGGGAATCAAACCCGGTTCTCCCAGATTAGAGTCCGCACACTTAACCACTACACCAAACTGCTCCCTCTCAGCTGTGGCTTTTTGTGAGCAGAAATTCTACTTTGTGAGCCACTGGCACTAAAGCTGTGAGCGAGCGATTTGGCTCCTGCTTAAATTAGCTTGCTCTGGAGCCCTCCTTCCTGAGCTAAGGCGAAAATGTGTGAGCCGGAGGCTAGAAAAACTGTGAGCTAGCTCACACTACCTCAGCTTAGAGGGAACACTGCTTAGGATGCCAGTTCCAGGTTAGGGGAATTCCTGGATGTTTGGGGAGGGGAAGGACCTCATTGGGGAATAACTAAGGTTGTCGATTCTGGTTTTGGAAATTCCTGGAGATTAGAAGGTGGAACCTGAGGAGGGCAGGTCTTGGGTAGGCGTGGCACCACAGCAGGGTATATAATGACATAGATTCCACCCTTCCAAAGCATCCTTTTCCTCTAGAGAGGATCTGAGCTCTATAGTCTGGAGACCAACGGTGATTCCAGGAGGTCTCCAGGCCCCAGCTGGAGCTTGGCAACCCTTATAATGCCACAGAGTCCACCCTCCAAAGCTGCTATTTGCTCCAGGGGAACTGATCTCTGTCAGCTGGAGATCAGTTGTACTTCTGGGAGATCGCCAGGCCCCACCTGGAGGTTGGGAACCCTAAATGCATAGAAATAATAACACTGTGTATGTGGTGGTGGGGGGGTTCAATTGGGTGGGAAAGGAGATTCACTTTGGTGTAGTGGTTAAGTGTGCGAGCTCTAGTCTGGGAGAAATGGGTTTGATTCCTCGCTCCTCCACTTGCAGCTGCTGGGTGACCTTGGGAAAGCCACAGTTCTCTCAGAGATGTTCTTGAGAGAGCTCTCTCGGCCCCACTTACCTCACAAGCAATGCTCCCTCTACGCTGTGGAGTCTTGTGAGCAAAAATTCAATTTTTGAGCTGCTGGCACTAAAGAGGTGAGCGAGCGATTTGGCTGCTGCATAAGTCAGTTGGCTTGGGAGCCGTCCTTGCTGTGCGAAGACCAAAGTGTGTGAGTCGGAGGCTAAAAAACCTGTGAGCTAGCTCACACTAACTCACCTTAGAGGGAACATTGATCACAAGGTGTTTGTTGTGGAGATGGGAAGGGAAAGAAGATTGTAAACTGCTCTGAGACTCCGAGTGAAGGGCAGGGAATGAATCCAATTTCTCCTCCTCCTCCTCCTCCTCCTCCTCCTCCGTCTTGTCCCTACTGAAAGGATCTTCTAATGACCACCCCCTACAATCAAAATAAATAATATGCTCTCTTTTTTTAAGATACCATTTTGGATTTTAGGTTTTTAATTGTGTGTTACTTATCTGAATTGTTGTGTGCTTCTATTTATCATTTTATCCCTGATGTCTATTCGCCCAGAGCCCTGGTTTTGCAGGGATGGGGCGATTCATAAATTGAATGAATAATAATACTAATAATACTTGCCAGAATCCATTTTTCTGTCCAAATAAGCAATGTTGGCATGAAATTCGGAGGGCGAGGAGCCACGCCATGTTGTGTGAGGGACGCAGCCTTTCAGAGACAACTGACATGCTTGGAATGCTAACCCTGGAATGCTAACCTCCAAGTTGATATGATCATCTCAAACGACGTCCAGTTCTGGAAGAATAACTGAGGCCTAAGCTAGGCCACGAAGCCACGAGAGGGGGGAAATAGGTCCCGTTGACAACTCTGGGTTGAGAAACTCAGAGATGAGAGACTGAAGAAGGCGGGGTTTGGGGAGGAGAGGGGCCTCAGCAGGGTAGAATGCCAGAACTCCAGAAGCCCTCCCAGTGTTGCCCCTCCAAGTGCCAAGAACACAGAGCATCACTGCCCCGGACATAAGAACATAAGAGAAGCCATGTTGGATCAGGCCAGTGGCCCATCCAGTGTCCCACACTCTGTGTCACACAGTGGCCAAAACCCAGGGGCCATCAAGGTGTCCTCCAGCGGGGCCAGAGTTCCAGAAGCCCTCCCACTGTGCCCCCCCCCGTACAGCCCTTTAACTCCCTGGGAATATTCCTGGAAGGCCCCTGGCAGCCGGCTCTTGGCAGCGCCGTAGGGACTGATTGGCTCTGACCCAGCCAGTGGGGACACGTCCCTGCTGGCTGGATCACCGCCAAGTGGCCCGTGCAGGGCTGCCAGTCTTGGCAGTGCCACGCAGCTCTCCTCTGCTTGTTCCTGGGCCACAATCACAGCGATTCCGGATGCTCATGTACGGTTGCCAGCTTCCAGGTGGGAACTGGAGATCTCCTGCTTTTGCAGTTTATCTCCGGACGGCAGAGATCAGTCTCCCCTGGAGGAAACGGCTGCTTTGGTGGGTGGGCTCGAGGGCAGTTTACTCCGCTGAGGTCCCTCCCCTCCCCCAAACTCTGCCCTCTCCAGGTCCCACTCAGAAAACCTCCAGGTGTTTCACAACCCAGAGCTGGAAAGCAACCCGATAGCTCATGCATAGTGGAGTGGGTTCGAAAGACGCTCTCCTCTATCCAGCAGAGAGAGGCAGCATTGCTATCTCTTCTAGGCTTGCCAACTCCAGTTTGGGAAATTTCTGGAGATTTGGGGGGTGGAGACTTCAAGAGGGTGGAGTTTGGGGAGAGGAGGAGGAAGAAGAAGATGATGATGAGGAGGAGGAGGAGGAGGAGGAGGAAGAGGAGGAGGACGAGAAGGAGATTGGATTCATACCCAGCCCTTCAATACCTGAGGGAGTCTCAGAGCGGCTTCCAATCTTCTTTCCCTTCCCCTCCCCACAACAGACACCCTGTGAGGTAGGTGGGGCCAAAAGAGCTCTCTCGAGGACTGCTCCTGAGAGAACAGCTCTGAGAGAGCTTTTGACTGACCCATGTCACTCCAGGAGCTGCATGTTGAGGAGGAGTGGGGAATCAAACCCAATTCTCCCAGATTAGAGTCCGTGCTCCTAACCACTACACCAAACTGAGTCCACCTTCCAAAGCGGTCCTTTTCTCCAGGGGAACTGATCTCTGTCGTCTGGGAGATGATGGGAGATCTCCGGGCCCCACCTGGGGACTGGCAACTTAAGGCAAGCGAAGTTGGGACAATGGTGGTGGGTTTGAAGTTATTAACTTCCCCTCTCTCTGTTTCACGGCATCAGTCAAAAATCAGCACTCCTAGGGCTCTTAGAGTACTTTTGAGAACAGATAAAAGGAAGTACTTCTTCACCCGAAGAGTGATTAACATGTGGAATTCACTGCCACAGGAGGTGGTGGAGGCCACATCTGGAGCAGAGGTCCATCAGTGGTCCATCAGTAGCCACAAGGTATAGATAGGAACTCTCGGTCTGGGGCAGGTGATGCTCTGTCTTCTTGGTGCTTGGGGGGGGGGCAACAGTGGGAGAGCTTCTAGTGTTCCGGCCCCACTGCTGGACCTCCTGATGGCCCCTGGTATTTTTGGCCACTGTGTGACACAGAGTGTTGGACTGGATGGGCCTTTGGCCTGATCCAACATTGGCTCCTCTTATGTTCTTATGTTCTTAACTGGGTTTCCTTCCCCACTCCTCCACTTGCACCTGGCTGGATGACCTTGGACAAGCCGTAGTTCTGGAAAGAGCTCTCTCAGCCCCACCTACCTACCTTTCAGGGTGTCTGTTGTAGGGAGGGGGAGGGAAAGGAGTTTGTAAGCTGCTCTGAGCCTCCCTTGGGTAGTGAAGGGTGGGGTATAAATCCAATCTCCTCCTCCTCCTCCTCCTCCTCCTCCTCCTCCTCCTCCTCCTCTTCTTCTTCATCTTAGTTGCTAGGGTTTTTTTATTTAGAAAAGAACCCCGAACCATCCATTCACAGCCCGCTCCGTGATGGATCTCCATTGGCCTTCCGTTTGAAGTCGGGAACTGCAACCGCAGCAAAATCCTGACTTGCAAATCTCACCCCCGCCGCCACCCCTCCCTCTCTTTCCTTAAACAAAAATAATACGCCGGCTGGTGCGTGCGCATTTCATAAAGGTGCCTAATTAAATGGAATGAGAACAGCTTCCCTCCGAGAATCGGTTTCATCGACTCCGAGGACGCTTCGGAAAAAAGAAATTAGATATTTAATGGGAAAGGAGAAACGATCCCGTAATACTTAAAACCTCTCTGCTCTGTCATCCTAATCACTCCCAGCTGCCTCCAGTGCCATCGCTTAGAAGTGTCGGTGCAGAGACCGGGGGGGGGGGGGAGAGAAAACACCCAAACTTATCATCTTCTCGGCCGCGTTTGCAACGCATTCATTCTTCTAACAATGGGAGCATGAAATACGGGGACAATAAGAAGGGAGAGAAGACAGGCCTCCCCCTCCCCTCCTGGCCTCCATGCAAATAATTCCTCAAAATAAAACAAGCTGATGAAATCAAAAGTGAACAGCGGGAAGACGGTATGCGAAGGATAGCCATTAGCCGCACCACGAACACCTTTCCTGATGATTTCCAGGCAGAAAGCGACATGGGATTCGATTAAAGGCCAGCTTTATTAATTCATTGCCTGTCGAAATTTGTCTCCCACCTACCATTTCCGTATTCTTAAGTGCCTTTAAATGTATCCGGATGAACACACCATGTGTTTTTCCCCCCGCGATCCATTCGCATTGGTGGTAGGGGGTGGAAAGTGCAGTCAAGCCACAGCTGAGTTATGGCCGCCCCGTAGGCAAGAGAAGTTCAGAGAGGGTTTGCCATGGCCTGCCTCCATGTCACGACCCTGGTATTCCTTAGTGGTCTCCCATGAACTTACTTACCAGGGCCAACCCTGCTTAGCATCCAAGATCTTATGAGATAGGCCTAGCCTTGGCCTCTATGCCCTGTTGTTGGCCCTCCAGAGAAACTGACTGGCCACTGTGTGAGATGGGATGCTGGACTGGATGGACCATCCCTGGTCTGATCCAGCAGGGCTCTTCTGATGTCCTTATCAGGGGAAGGTCTCAGACTCTTTGCCCTGTTGTTGGCCCTCCAGAGGAACTGGTTGGCCTCCGTGTGAGACAAGATGCTGGACTAGATGGATCCTCACTGGTCTGATCCAGCAGGGCTCTTCTGAGGTTCTTATCAGGGGAAGGCCTCAGCCTCTCTGCCCTGTTGCTGGCCCTCCGGAGGAACTGGTTGGTCACCGTGTGAGACAAGATGCTGGTCTAGATGGACCCTCACTGGTCTAATCCAGCAGGGCTCTTCTAATGTTCTTATCAGGGGAAGGCCTCAGCCTCTCTGCCCTGTTGTTGGCCCTCCGGAGGAACTGGTTGGCCTCCGTGTGAGACAAGATGCTGGTCTAGATGAACCCTCACTGGTTTGATCCAGCAGGGCTCTTCTGAGGTTCTTATCAGGGGAAGGCCTCTGCCTCTCTGCCCTGTTGCTGGACCTCCAGAGGAACTGGTTGGCCTCCGTGTGAGACAAGATGCTGGTCTAGATGGACCCTCACTGGTCTGATCCAGCAGGGCTCTTCTGAGGTTCTTATCAGGGGAAGGCCTCAGCCTCTCTGCCCTGTTGCTGGCCCTCCGGAGGAACTGGTTGGTCACCGTGTGAGACAAGATGCTGGTCTAGATGGACCCTCACTGGTCTAATCCAGCAGGGCTCTTCTAATGTTCTTATCAGGGGAAGGCCTCAGCCTCTCTGCCCTGTTGTTGGCCCTCCGGAGGAACTGGTTGGCCTCCGTGTGAGACAAGATGCTGGTCTAGATGAACCCTCACTGGTTTGATCCAGCAGGGCTCTTCTGAGGTTCTTATCAGGGGAAGGCCTCTGCCTCTCTGCCCTGTTGCTGGACCTCCAGAGGAACTGGTTGGCCTCCGTGTGAGACAAGATGCTGGTCTAGACAAACCCTCACTGGTCTGATCCAGCAGGGCTCTTCTGAGGTTCTTAGCAGGGGAAGGCCTCAGCCTCTCTGCCCTGTTGTTGGCCCTCCGGAGGAACTGGTTGGCATCTGTGTGAGACAGGATGCTGGTCCTGATGGACACTCACTGGTCTGATCCAGCAGGGCTCTTCTGATGTTCTTATCAGGGGAAGGCCTCAGCCTCTCTGCCCTGTTGTTGGCCCTCAGGAGGAACTGGTTGTGTGAGACAAGATGCTGGTCTAGATGGACCCTCACTGGTCTGATCCAGCAGGGCTCTTCTGAGGTTCTTATCAGGGGAAGGCCTCGGCCTCTTTGCCCTGCTGTTGACCCTCCAGAGGAACTGGCTGGCCCCTGTTTGAGACAGGATGTTGGACTAGATGGGCTATGGGTCATCTGATCCAGTAGGGCTCTTCAGAGGGTCTTATGTTGCTTCTCCTGTTTCTCAGAAGAAGAGCTTGGCATCAGTGAAGGAAGGAGAGCACATGATAATGCCATCCCACAGTGTAAAATTTAGAGGGTGGTGGTGAATACTGGCCACACAATACAAGCACGCGTCCTTCTCTCTGTCGTTCCGCTTTTCACTTCCCGATCCCATCCTTTAAGGGGAGAAACAGCAAGTTCAGAAGGTATTCTTTCTCTCTTTTTTGCAGACTGTGGCTAGATCTTTCAGCTGGGAAATTATACTCCGTTTTCCAGAATGCGGGGCAAAGAATCAGAAGGCACAGACCATGAAATGGAAGCGGGGAGGAAGGTTGCATCAGAGAGATTTCTTTAAATGGATCCTGGAGCAGTGGAACACAATGGCGGGAGAGGGAGATTCTGATCAGGATGGGGGGGGAAGCATGTCTTTAAAAGATGTATGGAGAGGTGGGGCGGAAAGAAATATTTGAGACAAGTGAGTTCGGGGAGGAAAGGAGAAACTGGAACATGATATGCACAATTAAATGCATCGGCTTCTGGGCTTTTGTTTCTCTGCTGTAATATAAAAAGCTGTTGTTCTGCTTGGATCCAAATGTGGTTTGGAAATGAAGAATTTAAGAATAGCATAGGGTCCCTGCTGGATCAGACCAGTGAAGGTGCATCTAGTCCAGCCTTCTGTGTCACACAGGGGACAACCAGTTCCTCTGGAGGGCCAACAGCAGGGCAGAGAGGCTGAGGCCTTCCCCTGAGAAGAACATCAAAAAGAGTCCGGCTGCATCAGACCAGTGAGGGTCCATCTAGTCCAGCCTCCTGTCTCACACAGGGGCCAACCAGTTCCTCTGCAGGGCCAACAAACAGGACATAGAGGCTGAGGGCTTCCCCTCATAAGAGCATCAGAAAAGCCCTGCTGGACCAGACCAGTGAGGGTCTATCCAGTCCAGCCTCCCATCTCACACAGTGGCCAGTGAGTCCCTCTGGAGGGCCAGCAAAAGGGCAGAGAGACCGAGGCCTTCCCCTGATTAAAAAAAAAATCCAAAGAGCCCTGCTGGGTCAGACCAGCAAGGGTCCATCCAGTCCAGCATCCTTTCTCACACAGTGGCCAACCAGTTCCTCTGCAGGGCCAACAACAGGGCATAGAGGCTGAGGCCTTCCCCTCATAAGAACCTCAGAAGAGCCCTGCTGCATCAGACCAGTGAGGGTCCATCTAGTCCAGCATCCTGCCTCACACAGAGGCCAACTAGTTCCTCCAAAGGTCCAACAACAGGTCTTAGAGGCCAAGGCCTTCCCCTGAGAAGTACATCAAGAAGAGCCCTGCTGGATCAGACCAGTGAAGGTCCATCTAGTCTAGCATCCTGTCTTACACAGTGGCCAATCAGTTCCTCTGAAGGGCCAACAACAGGGCAGAGAGGCTGAGGCCTTCCCCTGAGGTTGCCTCCTTGCTCTGGGATTTAGGGGTTTAGTACCACTGAAGACGGAGTTTCCCTTTAGTCACCGTGGCTAGAAGCCACTGATCGACCTCTCCTCTATGACTCTTTCTAATCCCTTTTTAAAGCTGTCTTTTCCTGGGGCTATTCAATCACAGTGAGTGATTGAAATATGGAACTCACTGCCAGAGGTTGTAGCGATGGACCCAGGAATAGGTAAAGTAAAGGTAAAGGATCCCTTGCTCGAAAGCCAGTCAAATCCGACTCTAGGGTTGCAGTGCTCATCTCTGTTTCAAAGCCGAAGAGCCAGCGCTGTCCGAAGACGTTTCCGTAGTCATGTGGCCAGCATGACTAAACACCAAGGCACACGGAACGCTGTTACCTTCCCACCGAAGTGGTCCCTATTTATCTACTTGCAATTTCTTGCTTTCGAACTGCTGGGTTGGCAGAAGCTGGAACTAGAGACGGGAGCTCACTCCGTCACGTGGCACACTCGGGTCTCGAACTGCTGAACTGCTGACCTTCCACAGCCTGCAGTTCAGCGTCTTCACCACTTGAGCCACCGCAGCTCCTCATTGGAAATCCAGTCCCGCTCCACGCCCTCCACTTTGACTCACCTTTCAAATGCGCAACTTCAGACCAATTTGTTAAGTTCCGAAGTCGTTGGAACCAATCATCTCCTTCCCCGCTGTTAAATGTCTTCTGTTGGACCGCAGTTATTTTGATATTACCGTTCCTGAAAATAATTACAGCGTGACCTATATCTGGGCGCCACTCCATGAACAAAATGCAACAGTTAAACTTCAGCTGACGGCTAAACCTTTATAAGTGAGAAGGGAGGGCCGACCCACTTAAACGGGATCCTCAACTTCCCGGCTATGTGGTAGGGTTACCAACCTCCAGGTGGGTCCTGGAGATCTCCTAGAGTTACAACTGATCTTCAAACAACAGCAGAGATCAGATCCCCTGGAGAAAATGACTTCATTGGAGGATGGATCCTATGACATTATACCTCACTGAGGTCCCTTCCTTCTTTTAGGTTCCACTTCCAAATCAAGAAGAAGAAGTAGAAGAAGAAGAGGAGGAGGACGAGGACGAAATTGGATTTATACCCCGCCCTTCAGTCGGAGTCTCAGAGCATCTTACAAACTCCTTTCCCTTCCCCTCCCCACAACAGACACCCTGTGAGGTAGGTGTGGCTGAGAGAGCTCAGAGAGAACTGCTCTTTTCCAGAACAGCTCTGAGAGAACTTGTAACTGACCTAAGGTCACATCAGCAGCTGCATGTGGAAGAGTGGAGAATCAAACTCGGTTCTCCCAGATTAGAGTCTGTGCACTTAACCACGATACCAAACTGGCTCTCAAGAACATCCCAACCTGGAGTTGTCAACCCTAGTACATTTCTATACACAGAAACTATTTTGGGAGTTTCTGGCCATCCCCCCTCCTGAGTCTCACTTGCATCAGCAAATAGGTTATCGTCCGCAATTAATTATGGTTGCTTTATTCCTCGGTACGATTGGATCACTTCCTGAAGTGAATTTTTTACAAAATGTGTGTTCTGCTACGAGGCTCACAGACACCGTTGAGAGGCCCAGATATTAAGCCCTGAAAATTCCGAGATGTTGACCGCATCTTCATTGCACATAATGATTTCTACCACTTCTTCCACAGAACGAAGCGAACGGACATTCATCATTCGCTGACAACCGATCCGGGCTCCGTTTGAGAGACGCCTCGTTTCTCTTACTGTCTCATCAGATCTTCAATCTTGCACATTAAAAAATAAACTGACGGTTGTACGGGTAGGATGATTTCATTACCAAAATAGACTCCGAACAAAGCCGTGGAGCTCATCAGAGACCCTGAGGGATCCTGGATGATGTCACACCCACATAGGTTTGCCAACCTCCAGGTACCAGGTAAAGAAGTTTTGTGTTGTTAAATGGCTTGACTGTCGGGATGGCAGCTACTACTGATGTATTTGAAATGGTAAAAATGCGTAAAACCTCATTTGGGCCCCGGTCACATGGAGATTTTGCTGCGCAAAAGGCACGGATGTCAGGTGGATTTTTGGGGAGCAATCACACCACAACATCTGGGAAGCGTAGCACACCTGTGGCCAACCCGTGGCATCCCGCCAAAGATGCAGAGTTAAAAAGTACCAAGGAAATTGCACTGGTATCTGGAAAACGCACAGCACAGGCGGGCGTCTGATCGCAGGAGTGCTAATATCCCTTGGAATCCGGCGCCCGTCCATGTTCCGTCGCAAACCAGATGTTTTTTGTAAGCGCTTGCGCAAAAATGCAAAACACTTGTGTGATCGCACCACGCCGCTTCTTTGCCACACTGCAGCATCGCCGTGTGATCGCCAGCTAACAGCCTAAGCATGGAGACTCGGGGGACCGTGTGATCAGGCTACTGTGCTTTATTTTGCTCTGGGGTGAACAGCCACGCCTCCTCCCCGGCGTTATCTGGCCCATGTGACCGAGACCCTGGTTTTTCTACTCCTCAGGGTATTTTGCCTTTGTAAATGGGATTTGTCCCTTTAAGATGCAGGTCTGGCAAGCAGGCTTGCCGCAAATAAGGGGTTTAGATATGTATAAGTAAATAAAAGGTAAAGGTTCCCTTGCTCAAAAGCCAGTTGAATCCGACTCTAGGGTTGCGGTGCTCATCTCCGTTTCAAAGCCGAAGAGCCAGTGCTGTCCGAAGATGTTTCCGTGGTCATGTGACCGGCATGACTAAACACCAAGGCGCACGGAACGCTGTTACCTTCCCACCAAAGTGGTCCCTATTTATCTACTTGCAATTTCTTGCTTTTGAACTGCTAGGTTGGCAGGAGCTGGAACTAGAGATGGGAGCTCACTCCATCATGCGGCACACTCGGGTCTCGAACTGCTGAACTACTGACCTTCCACAGCCTGCAGTTCAGCATCTTAACCACTTGAGCCACCGCAGCTCCAAATAATAAGTAGTATTATTATCCAAATGAATAAATAGGAAGAGTGAATTTACATTACACTAATGGTTTTGATGAGTGTCACTATGACTCCGAACACTATGACTCCACTAGAGAGTTTGTCAAATGGATTAATATTGTAAGTATGTTATATATCGGTCAGTTGTTTGTACAGCCTTGTGCTATTCTCTTGCTTATACTAATAATAGAATTATATTTTTGTAGTTAAATATAGGTATTTCAACGCTACTCACCTTGAAAAAGTTATACACAAAACGAGATACTACGCATGATCCATTGTGTTGATGGCATTAGAATTTCTTCCAGTAAACTGAAATATTGGGGGAAAGGAATTTCTGGCCTTTGGAGACTTCTTTGGCATAATACATCACGGTTCTTTATGCCTTTCCAAACCTCGATGTAGTGGCTGGAGATCTTTTGAGATCGCAATTGATCTCTGACTTAGTGTGAGCTAGCTCACAATTTTGTAGCCTTCAGCTCACACATTTTTGTCTTGGCTCAGGAAGGATGGCTCCAGAGCAAACTGATTTATGCAGTAACCAGGGTTCATTTCCTGTGGGAGCGCACAGGAGTGGAGCTCCGGCAGTAAAGAGCCCAGGGGGCAGGCACATGCACCAAGCCCCACCCCCTGCTCCCAGCAGCCCTCAGTCAGAGCAAGAAGCAGCCAGGTAAGTTGCAGAGCCCCCCCCGGCCCAAACAGTCCAGTGACACCTTTAAGACCCAGTTTTATGCAGGTACAAGCTCTCCCTCCTCTGCGAGGACAGATCTGCACGTCCGTCCCCCCCATAGAGAGCAATCCAAAACAGTCTAGTGGAGCCTGAGCGGTGGGTGTTGCCTTCTGACACACTTCCGGTGATGTCAGGGTGTGTGGCATATGCAAATAAGCTATGCTAATGAGTTATGCTAATGAGTTCCTGCAGCTGTTTTTCTACTAAATGACCCCTGGCAGTAACCGAATCGCTCGCTCATGACTTTAATGCCAGTCGCTCACAAAGTGGAGTTTTTTGCTCACAAGACTCCACAGCTTAGAGGGAGCATTGCTTATGAGGCCCAGGGTCTGGTTCATTTTAAGGCACTTTCATGTGTTCCTGTGTGCCCTATTCACACAAAATGGTGGCCATGCCACCTGTATCAGAATGACTGCAAATTGCATGCTGTTCCATGACACCTGGTTGGAACACCAGCATCCCAATGCATTAATCAGTCTAGGAGCCCAGGTCACAAATGCTACTTCAGGTGAACCTTAAAGGTTTTTGTCTACTCCAGGTATTTTTCAGTTCACTTTGCTCCTTTGCTGTGCTTGAATGCAGTGTGGATTGGGACACTCAGATTCGCTTGAGAAGGAATGTACTACTGAGTTCCTCTGCAATAAAACGTCGCATTTCATGCACGGGCACAATTCCTGGGAGAAGAAGGCAAGTAGGTGAGGCCACTTCACCTCCCCAGCAGCTAGCGAAAGCTTGTTGTTTTTGTTGGGAACTAATGAAGCAACCAGAAATCTTTCTGCAGAGAGAGAGAGAGAGAGAGAGAGAGAGAGAGAGAGAGAGAGAGATCATGAAACAAAAGAGAAACGAAGGACCTGGGAGACCCCTCACACTCTTGGGGTTAATCAGTCACTGAGTTAGAAGCGCAGCCAGAGAAACCAGGAGACACTAAACGGATCGTGCCTTCGGCAAAGGAAGGCCCAGACGGAGATTGTTTGTTGTGGCATAATTAATGCACTGACTCTTCAGGTCTCTCTCTCTTACATCCACCCACACACTTTGTGCAAGGAAGGAACCCTTTGGTCATAGCTTTGTGCTAGCTTCCTATCGTTGGTTTATTTCGTTCATGGGATGGTCTTTCAGGGGAGTGTGCTAAGATTGTAAGCCGCTCTGAGACTCCAAGTGAAGGGCGGGGCATAAATCCAACCTCCTCCTCCTCCTCCTCCTCTTCTTCTTCTTGCCTCCTGTAGGATGGATTAGTTCAAAGATGTATTTCTGTGGTCAGGGGACACCGAGATGGATTGGACGTCCACCACCTCAGCCAAAGGCCTGGAGGAAGAGATCCATTTTGCAGGCCCCACGGAACTACAACAAGCCCTGCATGGCCCCGATCTCCCATGGGAGCGTGTTCCACCAGGCTGGGGCCAGGGCAGAAAAAGCCTGGCCCCGGCTGAGGCTAAACAGAGTCTACCAGTAGGTGTTGGTCAGCAGAGCGCAAGGCTCTTCAGGGCACATACGGGGAGAGACGGTCCAATAGGAATGCTGGTCCCAGACTGCATAATAATAATAATAATAATAATAATAATAATAATAATAATAATAATAATTTATTAATCGCTTTCCCCAGTGAGCTCAAAGCGATGTACAGTCACACATTTTAGACAGGGGACTAACAATGTTCATAGGGGATAGGGAAGACAACATATATTAATTTAATTGCACACACTGTCACTGCACGGTGTAGACATCTTCTGGCTTGGCTCAGTCATTTTCCGAATGGCTGTTTGTCGACCAGGCTTCAGGACCCATATGTCAAATCACCACACTGCCACTGCCTGGCTGGAAAATCCACTGCAGGGATTTTTGTAGCCGAGAAGTTTTTCCGCCTTTTTCCGAACCTCGACCAAAACGTCCCGACTGTCAGCTAACACCCTCCCACAAGGGAGATTGGTGTGCCCACCCTCTCTAAGGAGCGGTTCCCATTTTATCTACTCACCGAAGCTTTCGAATCGCTGGGTGGACGATGAGCTGGGGACAACAGGCCGGCTGCTCACACCAGCGCGGGGCTCGAACTAACACAGTTTGGATGTTAAGACAGTGGGATATACCCATTGTGCCACCGCTTCCTAAGACCTTAAAGGCCAATACCATAATCTTGAACTGGATCTGGTACTGGATTGGCAGCCAGTGCAGTTGGCGGAGCACCGACTGAATGCACGCCTGTACAGAAATCACAGTCAACAAGAGTGTCACTGTATTCTGCACTAGCTGCCATTTCCGGGTCGGGTTCAAGGGCAGCCCCACATAGAGTGAGTTACAGTAGTCCAGCCTGGAAGTGACCATTGCATGGGTCACTGTAGCTAAGTCCTGGGAGGTGAGATAGGGAACCAGCTGCCTGACCAGCTGAAGAGGATAAAAGGCCGATCTGGCAACAGCAGTGAGCTGGACCTCCATCGAAAGTGAGGCATCTAGGATCACCCCCAGGCTCCTAACCAGTGTTCCCTCTAAGCAGAGTTAGTGTGAGCTAGCTCACAGTTTTTTTAGCCTCCGGCTCTCACAGATTTTTGTCTTAGCTCAGGAAGGATGGTTCCGAAGCAAACGAATTTATGCAGGAGCCAAATCGCTCGCTCACCACTTCAATGCCAGGAGCTCACAAAGTAGAATTCTTGCTCATAAGACTCCACAGCTTAGAGGGAGCATTGCATCCAACCCTTGGCACTGGGGCCAACAATGCCCCAACAATGCAATTTAGGTACAGGACCTCTACCTTCACTGGATTTAATCTCGGACAGCTCTGCTGTAACCCTCCAGCCATGGCCTCTAATCCCCTGTCCAGAGTATCTGGGGCAGAGTCCGCCCATCCGTCCGTCAACAGATAAAGCTGAGTGCCATCAGCATGCCGAAGGCAGCCCAGCCCAACCGAACAAACCGTGAGAGGGGGCGCCTACCAGGCAATGAAAATAAATGTGTTTCCTCTGTCTCAAAGATTTCTTGCTTTATTTTAAGGATATCTGGGATGTGCTCATGTCAAGAAACCGAACCGTATGCCAACACTGGAAACCGAGCATGAACATTGCCGATTACTCTTGGCAGGTTTCCGAGGGAAAACAAACACTTGGTATTACTCGTTCCGTCTTTGTCTGTTGAGCATGTAGATGAGCAGATTGACGCATGTTCCCCCAGCCGCCCACTCACCCAGGCACAGCACCCCGGGAAATTGCTTCCGTCCTCTTCCCCGCAATCACTACACTGTGCCACCTAGTACAATATTCTTCCTTGGCTCCAGAACTGTCACAGTTCCACCACCCAGGGCCATCTTGGAGAAAAGCCCTTCTGGAATTGGAAGTTGGTTGTCCAAAGCAGAGCCAGAGGATGAGAAGCGAGAAGTGGGATCTCCATGGGATTTTGTCCAGCAGGTAGATATCTGAGCTACTGCTGTGTGACTCACGTTTCCGTGAGAATTCCTTTAATAAAGAGGTCAATTTGGGCTATTGGTCTTGGGCTGCTGGCTCAGTTTGGCATAGTGGTTAGGGTAGTGGTTAAGAGTGCAGACTCTAATCTGGGAGAACTGGGTTTGATTCCCCACTTCTCCACATGCAGCTGCTGGTGTGACCTTGGGTCAGTCACAAGTTCTTTTGGCGCTGCTCTCCAAGCTCAGGTGGAGGTCTTTCACATCACCCCTTGCCTGTTCCTTTTTAACTGGAGATGCTGCTGGGGACTGAACCTGGGAATTGAGCCTGGGACCTTCTGCACGCCGAGCAGAGGCTCTGCCACTGAGCCACAGCCCCTCTCCAGGGTCTCAGGTGGAGGTCTTTCCCAGCACCTCCTGCCTGGTCCCTTTTAACTGGAGATGCTGCTGGGGACTGAACCTGGGAATTGAGCCTGGGACCTTCTGCACGCCGAGCAGAGGCTCTGCCACTGAGCCACAGCCCCTCTCCAGGGTCTCAGGTGGAGGTCTTTCCCAGCACCTCCTGCCTGGTCCCTTTTAACTGGAGATGCTGCTGGGGACTGAACCTGGGAATTGAGCCTGGGACCTTCTGCACGCCGAGCAGAGGCTCTGCCACTGAGCCACAGCCCCTCTCCAGGGTCTCAGGTGGAGGTCTTTCCCAGCACCTCCTGCCTGGTCCCTTTTAACTGGAGATGCTGCTGGGGACTGAACCTGGGACCTTCTGCATGCCAAGCAGGTGTTCTACCACTGAGCCGAATAGGATTGCACCGGGTCTTTGCAAAACTCTGTGAGTCTTTCCAGGTTACTTTGACAAAGAATGGACAGTAGGAGTGTGTGTGTGTGTATCTGTGTGTGTGTGTGTGTTTTAAAAAAAGCCTTTATTTATGACTGATTTCTACAAACCGTAAAGGAATTGGGTGGCCAAGTGGAGCTGCAGCAAGGCGGTGGGTGGAGGGAAGAAATCCACAGGGCGGTGAGAGAACACGCCTGTCTGAGAGACCAATCTTACTAGGCTGTGCTGTTCAGAAGCGATATGGTGACGCCACCTGCCAAACGGCCATGAACAGAGGAACAGCCTGCCGAACAGGACTTGAGCCATTCCAGTGGACGTTCCGCCGTCTGCAGCAGCTTCTGAACTCTGCCACAGCTTCCCTTTTTGTGTGTTGGAGGGAAGGGTATTCTTTTGGTGTAGTGGTTAGGACCGCGGACTCTTGACTGGGAGAACCGGAAGAAGAAGACGAAGAGGAGGAGGAGGAGATTGGATTTATACCCAGTCCTTCACTGGGATTGTCAGAGCGGCTTACCATCTCCTTTCCCTCCCACTCCCCACAACAGACACCCTGTGAGGTAGGTGGGGCCGAGAGAGCTCTGACAGAAACTGCTCTTTTTCAAGGACAGCTCTTATCAGAACTACGGCTTGCCCAAGGTCATCCACCCAGGTGCAAGTGGAGGAGTGGGGAATCAAACCCGGCTCTCCCAGATTAGAGTCCACACACCTAACCCCTACACCAAACTGGTACTTGGATGGTAGGTGGGATGGTACCTGGATGAGAGACCACCCAAGAAGGCTTTGCAAAGGAAAGCACCAGCCAACCAGCTCTGCTTCTCGCTTGCCTTGAAAGTCCCTGGCTGGGGTCACCACAAGCCGGTTGTGACTTGACAGCGCCTTTACATTTACACACAATTTTAGCCTAGGTGTGACAGTTGGGGAGGGTGAAGTCTCCTTCAAGGGACGGCCAAGGCTGAATGTGACTGTCGTGTGTGTTTGTAAGCTGGGGAGAGAGAGAGAGAGAGAGAGAGAGAGAGAGAGAGAGAGAGGTCCTTATTTAATGCAAACAGAGTTTCAAATTGATTTGATATTCCTCATTAACATTTGCATTGCCAAGACCTCCTCGTGTAATTAGATAATCACACATACAAACACTTTGCGGAGAGGACTGATTCGAAGGAAAAGATCAGGCGCCTGCAGAACACTTAATTGGGGTCACCCCGGCAGGTTGCGTCTTGCCAGAGAGCCAAGCCCAGCCACTGCATGAGAGCCCTCCTGGAACGCGATGAAGGGGGCTTAGACTTCCACAAGCTTATTCCTCCCTCCAATCTTGTAGGACTCTGAGGCACGTCTGGATTCGAATTTAGCTGCCACGACAAGTTCATCTTGGCTTCGTAGAAAAGACAGACTGTGACTCCGAAGGCTCTGCCCCTGTGGTTCTTGGTGGCCATATGCAGACAGGAGCACTACAGAGAGAGCTGTGACAGGTAGTGGTTAGAGAAGGGGTGTCAAACATATGGCCCGGGGGCCGGATGAGGCCCCCCCGGAGGGCTTCTATCAGGCCCGCAGTGCAACTGGCTGTCTTCTGCTTCTTCTTCCAGTTCTGCTGCTGCTGCATCATCATAGGTTTGCAGCTTACAGATACACACCTGAACAGCAAACTCAAGATTGCAACGGCACAGACATTTTGATGCAAGAATTCAGAGCAAGAGGTGTCAGTTATCAGACACTGTTAAATAAACAAAATATGGCAAGAGTGCTAACGTTTTAAGCATGTTTTTATTTTAAGTTAAAAAAAACCCTTTGTGTCTGTGTCCTTTATAAAGTTTATATCTCCGCTACCTGGCATTACATTTTATGACACACGTGGCCCGGCCCAACAAGGTCTCATTTATGTCAGATCCGGCCCTCGTAACAAATTAGTTTGACACCCCTGGGTTAGAGTGTTAGACCAGGGCCTGGGTTCAGATCCCCACACCGCCATGAAGTTCACTGGGTGACTTTAGCCTGGTCACTCTGCCCCTAGCCCCACTTACCTCACAGAGTTGTTGTTGGTAAGATCACATGGGGAAGAAGGAACCATGCACATCACCTCTGAACATAACATGAATGCTCACGTGAATATATGAAGCTGCCTTCTATTGAATCAGACCCTCAGTCCATCAAGGTCAGTATTGTCTACTCAGACTGGCAGCGGCTCTCCATGGTTCCAAGCAGAGGTCTTTCACATCACCTCCTGCCTGGTCCTTTCAACTGGAGATACCAGGAACTGAACCCAGAGCTTTCTGCAAAAACACAAGAAGCAGCCTTCTGAATCAGCCCATCAGAGAGCCAGTTCGACGTAGAGAGAGCCAGTTTGGTGCAGTGGTTAAGAACAGCGGACTCGAATCCAGAGTACCGGGGTTTGCTTCCCCACTCCTCCACATGCAGCCAGCTGGGTGACCTTGGGTCAGTCACAGTTCTCTCAGAGCTGTGCTCTCAAGAGCAGTTCTCTCAGGCCCAATCTGCATCTAGCATTTGCTCCACTGTTCTACCAAACCCACCCTGGAACAGAAATTCCCCTCTACATTGCAGGCCACTTCCACTTTGATCGATTGTCAGATTTCATGGCAGTGTCCAGACTGCATGCTGGTTTCACGTGGTTTGATCTCTCAGTTTGATGGCAGCCGTCTGCATAGATCTATGGCCATTCAGGGATGACTCCGCAGTCAGTAGGGGCGTTGGCGCCAGGGGGTATTTGAATGTGGTTTGGAGCCGCATCTTTTTCTGTTCCTGTGTGGGTCTGGTAAAACAGCGGAGAGAATGTTAGATGCAGAATAGGCCTAGGACCAATGGGAGAGCGGGAGGCGGGAAAGTTCTTTCGCGCTGATGTTAAGTGCCTTCCGCTATGCTATGTTCTCTAACCTCCAGGCGGTGGACGGATATTTATTTTATTTATCTTATTAGACTTCTGTGCCGCTCCATTCCCTGCCAAGCAGGGCTCAGGGCAGCTTACAGCAATCAAGATGCCATAAATTCGAAAGATTACAGTTTTAAAATCCACGTTACCATAATTTAAAACATAAAACTTCTTTACTGCATCGGATGGCGCCCTAATGACCATCACAGTTGGAACAGCCGGGGGCAGCGGGCAGAAAAAGAAGGAAGGAGAGAAAGAAGGAGAAGAAGAGGAGGAGGAGGAGATTGGATTTATACCCCGCCATTCACTACCCGAAGGTGTCTCAGAGGGGCTTACAAACTCCTTTCCCTTCCCCTCCCCACAAAAGACACCCTGTGAGGTAGGTGGGGATGAGAGAGCTCTGACAGAAACTGCTCTTTTTCAAGGACAGCTCCTGTCAGAACTATGGCTTGCCCAAGGTCATCCAGCAGGTGCAAGGGGAGGAGTGGGAAATCAAACCCGGTTCTCCCAGATTAGAGTCCACGCACTTATCCACTACACCAAACTGGTGTAGAAGAAGAAGAGGAGGAGGAGGAGATTGGATTTGTACTCTGCCCTTCACTACCCAAAGGTGTCTCAGAGCGGCTTACAAACTCCTTTCCCTTCCCCTGCCCACAACAGACACCCTATGAGGTAGGTGGGGCTGAGAGAGCTCTGACAGAAACTGCTCTTTTTCAAGAACAGCTGTGCCAGAACTACAGCTTGCCCAAGGTCATCCAGCAGGTGCAAGTGGAGGAGTGGGGAATCAAACCCGGTTCCCCCTTATTAGAGTCCGCACACTTAAGCACTACACCAAACTGTATGGGGCCCTGTGGAACTGAGCCAAGTCATGCAGGGATCAAGTTTCACAAGACAGAGAGTCCCACCAGTTTGGGGCCAGGGCTGAAAAGGCCCTGATCCTGGCCGAGGACAGTTAGACCATTCTGGAGACAGGGATCACTACTAGGTGGTTACCAGATGAGCGCGTAATACTCTCTGAGGGGTGTCTAGGGGGAGGCATAATGCCCCCACAGTGTTCAGGGCTTTAAAGGTAAGGACCAAAACCGTGAGCCTGATTCGGTACTCACTCTGGAGCCAGTGAGTGCTCTCAGCAGGGTCCCGGTAAGGACTCGCACTGCCGCATTCTGGACCAGTTGAAACTTCTGGAGTAAGTTCAAGGGCAGCCCTGCATAGAGCGAGTCACAGTAGTCTAATCTAGAGGTAACCGTTCCTTGAATCACTGTGGCCAGGTCCACATGGGGCAGGTAAGGGGTCAGTTGCCGGGGTTGGCGAAGATGGGGAAACGCTTTCCTGGCGGTATTTGTGACCTCTCCAAAACCCGCCCTCCTCAGGCTCCAGTTTGGTATAGTGGCTAGGGGCACGGACTCTAATCTGGGAGAACCAGGTTTGATTCCCCACGCCGGCACAGGAAGCTGCTGGCATGACCTTGGGTCAGTCACAAGTTCTCCCAGAGCAGTTCTCTCAGGAGCAGTCCTCGAAAGAGCTCCTTCAGCCCCACCTACCTCGCAGGGTGTCTGTTGTCAGGAGGGGAAGGGAAAGGAGATTGTAAGCCCCTCTGAGACTGCTTCGGGTAGTGAAGGGTGGAGTATAAATCTAATCTCCACCTCTTCCTCTTCTTCTTCTTCTTCTTCTTCTTGAGAGCCAGTACTGGAGACCCAGTTTGGTGTAGTGGTTAAGTGTGCAGACTCTAATCTGGGAGGACCGGGTTTGATTCCCCACTCCTCTACTTGCAGCTGCTGGATGACCTTGGCCAAGCCATAGTTCTGTCAGAGCTGTCCTTGAAAAAGAGCAGTTTCTGTCAGAGCTCTCTGAACCCCACCCACCTCACTGGGTGTCTGTTGTGGGGAGGGGGAGGGAAAGGAGTTTGTAAGCTGCTCTGAGACTCCTTTGGGTAGTGAAGGGCGGGGTAGAAATCCAATCACTTCTTCTTTTTCTTCTTCCTCCTCCTCCTCTTCTTCTTCCCCCAAACTGCTGGGTATTTCCCAAGCTGGAGCTGGTATTCTTATCTCTGAGTACATATTGGGACTGGGACATAGACCTCAATGGATGAGCTTGAACCACCGTGGTGACGGTCCAGGTAAAAAATCCCTGCGGCTATCAAATAAGTGCAGTCCCATGGAACAAAATGTCATTTAATATCCAGATACTCAACTAAGTATCAGATAATTAACCACTGTTCCCATTGATTAATTAGTCAGAGGCATTTTTTAATCTGGGAGGTCAAATTTTAATTAGAGAAGGTGAGGACATTCTGGGGCTACAGGTTCTCCGGTGTGGGGTTGTAAGTGGGGAGGAGCAGGAGAGGCCGAACGCCGGCCCGTTCTTCCTGACAGCTGAGCAGGCACTTTCCTTTATTAAATCGTCCTCCATGGATCTCTCCCAACATAAAATGGAAACACGGACGGAGATGAGGGAAGAACTCCAGTTTCTGAAAGGCCACGGCCGAGATAAAATTAAAACCCATCAATCAAAACGCCAATTCGCACGCACGCATGAGAACATGAATCTCTCTTATACTGAATCAAGCACTTTGTCCATCAAGGTCAGAATGGTCTACTCAGATTGGAAATGGCTCTCCAGGGTCTCAGGTGGAGGTCTTTCCCAGCACCTCCTGCCTGGACCTTTTTAACTGGAGATGCTGCCGGGGACTGAACCTGGGACCTTCTGCATGCCGAGCAGAGGCTCTGCCACTGAGCCATGGCCCCTCTTGACAGCTCTCCAGGGTCTCAGGTGGAGGTCTTTCCCAGCACCTCCTGCCTGGACCTTTTTAACTGGAGATGCTGCCGGGGACTGAACCTGGGACCTTCTGCGTGAAAAGCAGAGGCTCTACCACTGAGCCACAGTCCCTCTTGACAGTTCTCCAAGGTCTCAGGGAAAAGGTCTTTCATGTCACCTCCTGCCTGGTCCTTTTAAACTGGAGATGCTGCTGGGGACTGAACCCGGGACCTTCTGCATGCCAAGCAGAGGCTCTTCCACTGAGCCACAGCCCCTCTTGACAGCTCTCCAGGGTCTCAGGTGGAGGTCTTTCCCATCACCTCCTGCCTGGTACTTTTTAACTGGAGATGCTGCCAGGGATTGAACCTGGGACCTTCTGCATGCCAAGCAGATGCTCTGCCACTGAGCCACAGCCTCCCTTTACAGCTCTCCAGGGTCTCAGGATGAGGTCTTTCCCATCACCTCCGGCCTGGTCCCTTTAACTGGAGATGCTGCCAGGGATTGAACCTGGGACTTTATTTCATTTTTTTATTTTAATACAGGGACGTTATTTTACATGTAGGTGTTACTGCAGGGAGCAGGCTATAATGCTGAGGAGGGGAAGAATTGCCTGTACTACTGGTGTGTCCAAGAACACTTCCTTACACAGAAGGTTGTTCGCTCATAAAGGGGGGGGGAACAGAGAGACAGGTAGAGTGACTATCCCTAGATCACCCAGTGAGATTCCACCACAGAGTGCTGATTCACTCCCCTGATTCCCAGATCCGAACCTGAAACTCGAACCACGATACCACACTGGCTTTTCTCAACATACTCGTCTCTTCCCTCGTGACCTGGACGGGCCAGCGCTTGTAGACCGAACCATTTGCAATTTATGTAAATTATATGAGAGCCAAGCAAACAATTATTATTATTATTTTTGCCGTCAGGTCACAGCTACTTAAAGCGACCCATTAGGGTTAGGAAGGCAAGAGGTGGTTGGCCATTGCCTGCCTCTGCATGGCAACCCTGGGCTTCCTTGGTGGTCTAACCAGGGGCCGACTCTGCTTAGCTTCCGAGATGTGATGAGGTCAGGCTAGCCTGCGGTATCCAAGTCAGGGCAAGAGACATTCAGAGGTGCTTTGCCATTGCCTGAGCCCTGAACTTCGTGGATGATCTCTCATCCAAGTACTAACCAGGGATGACCCTGCTTATCTTCTGAGATATGACGAGATCAGGCCACCCTGGACCATCCAGGTCAAGACAGGTAAACATATATTACCATTCCAATAAGTTCTCACCAGCCTCTTGTAGCATCTATGAATGTGCCCAAGAGGGAGAGACAATCCCTTGCATAACTTCATGGTTTCAGCAGGTATAAAACATAAGAAAGGTTTGGGTGGTGGAAGCAAGAAATCTGAGAGAAACCCAAAGACTTCCTGCTATCAAATTTCTCTCCAATCGTAAGAACGTAAGAACATAAGAGAAGCCAGTGTTGGATCAGGCCAATGGCCCATCCAGTCCAACACTATGTGTCACACAGTGGCCAAAAATACCAGGTGTCATCATCTGATTAATCCTGGATCTATCCTCTTGAGGTTTTTCAGGGAAAATACAATCCCATTTGCATCCCTCCTGAATAATTTAAACCCCTCCCCCTTTCCGTTTCATTGGAGGAATTTAA
>NW_015164224.1:406259-407539 GCF_001447785.1 Gekko japonicus
TCTGCAGTGGGACATTAAAAAAAAAAAAAACCACAATGGGAGATATTCCAGCAATTCTTGATATGGAGGCATCATTTGAAAAAAGGCATCAGAATCTTCAGTAAGATGCTGGCTAGCCTAATGTTGTCTTGTTCCAACTGGGCTCAGAGCCGGCAGGGTGCTGATTGAAATGCTACAGGACCAGGGACAGCTCCCAGGCTGAGCAAGACATTGCTCTAATTAAGTTCCAAGAAAGCCCTCACTGAATCCTTTTTTCCCTGATGGTTGCCACAAGACACCGCCTCACCCCCTCAAGTGGTGGAAAAGACCTCCACCTGAGACCCTTGAGAGCTGTCAAGAGGGGCTGTGGCTCAGTGGCAGAGCATCTGCTTGGCATGCAGAAGGTCCCTGGTTCAGTCCCCGGCATCTCCAGTTAAATGGACCAGGCAGGAGGTGATGGGAAAGACCTAGGACCCAGGAGAGCAGCTTCCAGTCTGAGTAGGTAATACTGATCTTGATGAATCAAAAGCCTGACTCAGTATCAAATGGCCTCCTTTAAGGGAGGGGTCCATGGCTCAGTGAAAGAGCCCCAGCTTGCCACGTAAAAGGTCCCAGGTTCAATCTCCAACATCTCCAGTTAAAAGGACCAGGCGGGAGGTGATGGGAAAGACCTCCGCCTGAGACCCGTGAGACCAGCTGCCAGTCTGAGTAGACAACACTGACCTTGATGGACCAAAGGTCTGATCCAGACTAAGGCATCTCCGTGCAGTCCATGCCTTCCTCTCAAAGAGCGGCCTCTTTAAATGGGGTGAAGGGGCCTCTCCTTTCTCTCCCCCCCCCCACTCCGCGCTCTTTAAATAAGCAAATCTCCCAGGACTCCAAAGAGTCTAAATGCCTGCAATATTAATTCTCTGCTAAAAAGCCTTCTCCTGCTCTCCCTCTTCCTCCTCCTCCTCCTCCTCCTCCTCCTCCTCCTCCTCCTCCTCCTCCTCCTCCTCCTCCTCCTCTCTCTCCGCCTTGCCAAGTAGGATGCTCAATCATTTTAACTTTATTTTGGAATTAGCAGCAGCCATTCTGATGCTGCAACAGACTACAAATGGAGGCCCGTTGCCGGCGGCAATGTCAGATGGGATTCCATCACACTGAAGGCTCTCCTGGTAATAGAGGCTGACAGCTCCTTCCATTACAGATATATACACACAGAGAGAGACACTCTCTCTCTCTCTCTCTCTCTCTCTCTCCCCCCCTCTCTCTCTCTCTCTCTCTCTCTCTCTCTCTCTCTCTCTCTCCCCCTCTCTCTG
>NW_015164224.1:407846-410509 GCF_001447785.1 Gekko japonicus
ACCGACAGACACACACACACTCACTCAGTCTCTCTCTCTCTCTCTCTCTCTCTCTCTCTCTCTCTCCCTCTCTCTCTCTCCCTCTCCCTCTCTCTCTCTCTCTCTGGTCTACAGGCATATGGCACAATGCAAGGAGACATTCCACCGCACTGTTGCTGCAGTTAGCACTGGCTGGTGCAGTATTAATGCTGGGCATGGCAGGGTTAAAGAGGACCCTGGGGTTCCAGAGGATCGGAGGTGATTTCTGCACCCTGGATATAAATTGGCTTTAATAGTCAGACTTGCTGCCCTGGAAGAGCGCACTTCCAAGGAGGGAAGTCAGCAGAATATTCAGCAGTCTCCAGCAAACCACCGTTTTCAGCTTTCCTGTGGAGAAATGGCAGCCATTAAAGGAGTACAGGAAATCTGCAGTCGTTGGAACATCAGAAGAACCTGCTAGATCAGACCAGTGAGGGTCCATCTAGTCCAGCATCCCATCTCACACAGGGGCCAGCCGGTTCCCCTGGAGAGCCAACAACAGAGCAGAGAGGCCAAGGCCTTCCCCTGATAAGAACCTCAGAAAAGCCCTGCTGGATCAGACCAGTGAGGGTCCATCTAGTCCAGCATCCCGTCTCACACAGTGGCCAGTCAGTTCCTCTGGAGGGCCAACATGAGGGCATAGAGGCCGAGGCCTTCCCCTGATAAGAACATCAGAAGAGCCCTGATGGATGAGACCAGTGAGGGTCCATCTAGTCCAGCATCCTGTCTCTCACGGAGGCCAGCCGGTTCCCCTAGAGAGCCAACAACAGAGCAGAGAGGCCAAGGCCTTCCCCTGATAAGAACCTCAGAAAAGCCCTGCTGGATCAGACCAGTGAGGGTCCATCTAGTCCAGCATCCCGTCTCACACAGTGGCCAGCCAGTTCCTCTGGAGGGCCAACAACAGGGCAGAGAGGCCGAGGCCTTCCCCTGATAAGAACATCAGAAGAGCCCTGCTGGATCAGACCACTGAGGTTCCATCTAGTCTAGCATCCTGTCTCACACAGTGGCCAGCCAGTTCCTCTGGAGGGCTAACAACAAGGCATAGAGGCCGAGACCTTCCACTGATAAGAACATCAGAAGAGCCCTGCTGGATCAGACCAGTGAGGGCCCATCTTGTCCAACATTCGATTTCACACAGTGGTCAACCAGTTCTTCAGGAGGTCCAACGTCAGGGCATAGAGGCTGAGGCCTTCATAAGAACATCAGAAGAGCCCTGCTGGATCAGATCAGTGAAGATCCATCCAGTCCAGCATCCCAAGTCACACAGTGGCCAACCAGTTCCTCTGGAAGGCCAACATCCGGGCCTAGAGGCCGAGGCCTTCCCCTGAGAAGAACCTCAGAACAGCCCAGCTTGATCAGAACAGTGGGGGTCCATCTAGTCCAGCATCCTGCCTCACACAGTGGCCAACCAGTTCCCCTGGAGGGCCAACAACAGGGCAGAGAAGCCAAGCCTTCCCCCGAGGTTGCCCCCTAGTTCTGGGATAGTACCTCTGAATGTGGAGGTTGCCCTCAGTCACCATGGCTAGTCGCCATTGGTAGACTTCTCCTCCATGTATCTATCAAATCCCTTTTTAAAGCTGCTTATTCCTGTGGCCCTCACTACATCCTCTGGCAGAAAATCCCACATTTTAATCCCTCTCTGTGTAAAGCAGTATTTCCTTTGCATTGCAGAGATCCGTGCCAACAAAAAACTTGATTGCATTAATCAAACTACATCTGCTCTTTGCTGTTGGCAAACAGGTTCAAAACCTTTCTCTAGGAATCACTGGGCTGTAAGAACATAAGAGAAGAAGAAGGGATTGGATTTATACCCCATGGCCCTTCACTTGGAGTCTCAGAGCAGCTTACAAACTCCTTTCCCTTCACCTCCCCACAACAGACACCCTGTGAGGTAGGCGTGACTGAGAGAGCTCTGGGAGAACTGCCCTTGAGAGAACAGCTATGAGAGAGCTGTGACTGACCCAAGGTTACACCAGCAGAGCCCTGCTGGATTAGAAGAAGAGAAGAAGAGATTGGATTTATACCCCATGGCCCTTCACTTGGAGTCTCAGAGCGGCTTACAAACTCCTCTCTCTTCCCCTCCCCACAACAGACACCCTGTGAGGAGGGTGGGGCTGAGAGAGCTCTGACAGAAACTGCTCTTTTTCAAGGACAACTGTGCCAGAGCTTGTGACTGACCCAAGGTCACATCAGCAGGTGCAAGTGGAGGAGTGGGGAATCAAACCCGGGTCTCCCAGATTAGAGTCCACGCACTTAACCACTACACCAAACTGACCAGCTAGAATCCATCCAGCCTAGCCTCCTTTTTCACACAGTGGCCAACCAGTTCCTCTGGGAGGCCAACCATGGGACACAGAGAACTGTGTCTTGTAAAATTACATGAGACATAGTGTTGCCAACCTCCAGGTGCTGGCTTGAGATCTCCAGGTGACAAAGATCAGTTCCCCTGGAGAAAATGACTGCTTTGGAAGTTGGACTCTGTGGCCTGATACCCCACTGTAGTCCCTCCCTCCTCAAACCCTGCCCTCCTCCTCAGGCTCCACCCCCAAAATCTCCAGGTATCTCCATACACAGAGTGGAACAAGTCCTGCCCTCCTTAGGCCGGAACCGATGGCTCCCTCAGACCCCTTCGGGACTGGCATTCC
>NW_015164224.1:410528-426307 GCF_001447785.1 Gekko japonicus
TCTGCCGTCTTGTTTTTTTCCCCCACACTGGGGAGAAGGAAACAATGCAGTCTTCCATTTAATAAACTGCTTCCATTTAATGGTTTCCATTTAATGAACTCCTGAAATCGTTGAAAAGGCAGGTCATTCATCGACAAAAGTGTGCTCTAATTGGTTGGCTGTCCTCTTCCTTACTTTTCCTGTGTCTTTTCTTTCTGTTCTTGTTTTTCCAGTTGTTTTAAATAAAGATTTGGGGTGTCTGGGAAGTGACGAGGCTCCCAACAGAAGAGGAGGAGGAGGAGGAGGAGGAGATTGGATTTATACCCCACCCTTCAGTACCCAGAGGAGTCTCAGAGCAGCTTACAATCTCCTTTCCCTCCCCCTCCCCACAACAGACACCCTGAGAGGTAGGTAGGTGGGGCTGAGAGAGCTCTTTCCAGAACTGCTCATGAGAGAACAGCTCTTTTCAGAACTATGGCTTGCCCAAAGTCATCCAGCAGCTGCAAGTGGAGGAGTTGGGGAATCAAACCCGGTTCTCCCAGATTACAGTCCACGCACTTAGCCACTACACCAAAAGAGCAAGAGTCCAGTAGCACCTTAATGACTAACAAAATTTGGGAGGAGCTTCTGTGTGCGACTGTTCACTTCTTCAGATACTTCCGACGACGTGAGCAATGATGCATGAAAGCTCCTCCCTGTAGTAAGCTGGTTTGAAATATTGACTATTTGTACGTATCTGATTTACGATTACCACTCTGTGCTTCCAACCTATATTGTATTGGTTTTTACGATTCTGGAGAGATCCAGCTGTCCCCTATTTGGAACTATTGCTGAGTCTATTTTTTGTTTGGTCATGTTGTGTCTGCTGAAAAAATTGGCAATGAAAAATAAATTTAAAAAAATGAAAGCTCCTTTCTTGCCATAAATTTTGTGAGTCTTCAAGGTGCTGCTGGACTCTTGCTCTTTTCTACTGCTACAGACAGACTAACACGGCCACCCATCTTGATCTGTCTCCAAGGAAGGCACCACATTTAGCTGAAAAGGATGGAAGGTACCTCAGGAAGTGAGCCGTGGCTCACGAAAGCTCGTCCCGTGCCACAAATGTTGTTAGTCTTTCAGTTGTTCCTGGACTCTTGCTCTTTTCTACTGCTAGAGGTAAAGGTTTCCGTTGCTCAAAAACTGGTTGAATCCAACTCTAGGGGAGGGTGCTCATCTCAGTTTCCAAGCCGAAGAGCCGACACTGTCTGAAGACTTCTCTGTGGTCATGTGGCCGGCATGACTAAACAGCACGGATGCTGTTACCTTCCCACCGAAGTGGTACCTATTTATCTACTTGGAATTTCTTGCTTTCGGACTGCTAGGTTGGCAGGACCTGGGGCCAGAGACTGGAGCGCACTCCACCATGCGGCACTCGGGCCTCAAACTGCCAAACTACAGACCTTCCGGTCTGCAGCTCAGCATCTTAACCTCTGAGCTACAGACCAACTAATACGACTACCCATCTTGAACTATCCCAGCAAGAGAGATCAAGGTGGTGTAGCTGTGTTGGTCTGAAGCAGCAGAACCAAGTTAGAGTCCGATGGCACCTTTAAGACCAACAAAGTTTTATTCAAGGCGTGGGCTTTCGTGTGCAGGCACACTTTGTCAGGTGATTTGTTTGGGGGACGAGGGAAACACTCTACACAGCCCGGATGCTGTCAAATTCACCTCCATGCTTAAAAGGAGATGGATGGGGTCTAAGGACTGGATTCTCACAAATTAGGGCACATCAATCTCCAGTTCTAACATATTTATTACCTATGTTGTCCCCACCCCCCCTGCAGTGGCTCAAGTGGTTAAGACGCTGAACTGCAGGCTGTAGAAGGTCGGTAGTTCAGCAGTTCGAGCCCCGAGTGTGCCACATGACAGAGTGAGCTCCCATCTCTAGTTCCTAGCAGTTTGAACGGAAGAAATTGCAAGTAGATAAATAGGGACCGCTTTGGTGGGAAGGGAACAGCATTCCGTGCACCTTGGTGTTTAGTCATGCCGGCCACATGACCACGGAAACATCTTCGGACAGCGCTGACTCTTTGGCTTGGAAACGGAGATGAGCTTCACAACCCTAGAGTCGGAGTCGACTGGCTTTTGAGCAAGGGAACCTTTACCTTTACCTTTACCCCACCCCCCCAGTTGAACCGAAACAGAACTAAGCTTCTCATTCTTTTGAGCTGTTAAAAAAAGGCGTCCTCACTATTTTGCATGCTAATTTAACAAACCACTCCTATATATACACAACTACGGCATGTAATTTTATTTCATCGTCTGACGAAGGGTGTGTGCACACGAAAGCTCACGCCCTGAATAAAACCTTGTTGTCCTAATCTGAGTATACTAAAAATCCCTTCTTATTAACTCTATTTCTTTGTTCTCATGGAGTTTTTATTAAGATTTCCTTAAATCGAGCTTGCACCTATTGACTATTTTTTTTTTGCTATGGAACACTCACAATTAAACAGAGAAATCAGTTCTTTAAAAGCATTTCAGACAAATGTTATCATTCTATTTGCTCATGTATACACTGACTTATGTTGTGAATATCGTTACATTTCTATATGGTTACATTCAGGGGTCATTTCCTGCGGCAGCGCACAGGAGCAGCGCTCTGGCAGTAAGGAGCCCAGGGGGCGGCCACATGCAACAAGCCCCAACCCCTGCTCCCAGCAGCCCTCAGTTGATCCACGAGGAGCAAGAAGCAGCCAGGTAAGTTGCAGAGCCCCCCCCCATCCCGCCTTCAGGTACAAGCTCTCCCTCCTCTGTGAGGGCAGATCTGTGCGTCCCACCCCCCCCATAGCTAGCAATCCAAAACAGTCCAGTGGAGCCTGAGCGGTGGGTGTTGCCTTCTGACACCCTTCCGGTGATGTCAGTGGGTGTGGCCCATGCAATTAAGTTTTGCTAATGAGCTCCTGCACCTCTTTTTCAACGGAATGACCCCTAGTTACATTTGAAATTTTCAATAAAAAAACTATTTTTAAAAGTGCCATACCCCAACAGGAGTTAGCCAACAGGTCTGTGTATTCTAGACTCATCTTCTCTGGTTGGAAGGAGTTCTGTGGAGTCTCCAACCCAGTTTAGCGGCCTAGAATCCATTGACAATAGATGCCGGGGGGGGGGGCAGATTTCTGCTTGTATAATTTCTGCTGTGCCACTGAGCAATCGGTCCCTCCCAAGAGAGCCCTTTGCCTGAGAGGAGGCCCCCAGCGGGAGCTCGCTGGCATTTGAACACTGCCTGGATTCATTTCCATTGGGTTGTATTACGTGTCGGGCCTGTGATCTGTGATTAGTGAGAAAAGCTTTGAAATGGCCCATTGGGAGGGAAAGACATTTGATCCATTCAAGCTGCCATCCAGGGAGAGAGTCGCTCATGCTGAAGTCCCACAGAAATCGAGGGCGGCAATCAAACAAGGCAACTTCCCAGATGTGGAAGGGGCTGTGGCTCAGTGGCAGAGCCTCTGCTTGGCATGCAGAAGGTCCCAGGTTCAATCCCCAGCGGCATCTCCAGTTAAAAGGACCTAGCAGGAGGTGATGGGATGGGCCTCCACCTGAGACCCTGGATAGCTGTAAAGAGGTGCTGTGGCTCAGTGGCAGAGCCTCTGCTTGCCATGCAGAAGGTCCCTGGTTCAGTCCCCAGCAGCATCTCCAGTTAAAAAGAACCAAGCATGAGGTGATGAGACTCCACCTTAGACCCTGGAGAGCTGTAAAAAGGGGGCTGTGGCTCAGTGGCAGAGCCTCTGCTTGGCATGCAGAAGGTCCCAGGTTCAGTCCCCGGCATCTCCAGTTAAAAGGACCAGACAGGAGGTGACGGGTATAACCTCCGCCTGAGACCCTGGAGAGCTGTAAAAAGGGGGCTGTGGCTCAGTGGCAGAGCCTCTGCTTGGCATGCAGAAGGTCCCAGGTTCAGTCCCCGGCATCTCCAGTTAAAAGGACCAGACAGGAAGTGATGAGAAAGACCTCCACCTTAGACCCTGGAGAGCTGTAAAAAGGGGGCTGTGGCTCAGTGGCAGAGCCTCTGCTTGGCATGCAGAAGGTCCCAGGTTCAGTCCCCGGCATCTCCAGTTAAAAGGACCAGACAGGAGGTGATGGGAAAGACCTCCGCCTGAGACCCTGGAGAGCTGTCAAGAGGGGCTGTGGCTCAGTGGCAGAGCCTCTGCTTGGCATGCAGAAGGTCCCAGGTTCAGTCCCCGGCATCTCCAGTTAAAAGGACCAGACAGGAGGTGATGGGAAAGACCTCCGCCTGAGACCCTGGAGAGCTGTCAAGAGGGGCTGTGGCTCAGTGGCAGAGCCTCTGCTTGGCATGCAGAAGGTCCCAGGTTCAGTCCCTAGCGGCATCTCCAGTTAAAGGGCCCCGGCAGGTGGTGATGGGATGGGCCTCCGCCTGAGACCCTGGAGAGCAGCTGCCAGTTTGAGTCAACAGTCCTGACCTCCAGGGCCCAAAACCAGACTGCAGCTTCCTGGGTCCATGTGCTGGAAAAGACCTCTGCCTGAGACCCTGGAGAGCTTTAAAGAGGGACCGTGGCTCGGTGGTAGAGCCTCTGCTTGGCATGCAGAAGGTCCCAGGTTCAATCCCCCGACCTATCCAGTTAAAAGGACCAGGCAGGAGGTGATCTGAAAGACCTCAGTCAAAGACCCTAGAGAGCTGTAGAGAGGGGTTGTGGCTCAGTGGTAGAGCTTCTGCTTGGCATGCAGGAGGTCCCAGGTTCAATCCCTGGCAGCATCTCCAGTTAAAAGACCAGGCAGGAGGTGACGGGAAAAACCTCTGCCTGAGACCTTGGAGAGCTTTAAAGAGGGACTGTGGCTCAGTGGTAGAGCATCTGCTTGGATCTAAGGTGGCTGGGTTAACCTTTAAAGTTCTTCACAGCCTGGAACATACATACCCCAAAGTGTGTCTTTCTCTATATGAACCACTGGGCCACTGAAGGCATTGGGGGGACATGTCTTTGTAGATGAGGTCATGCTGGCTCCTCTAGGAGGAGGACCAGAAGCCGAGGATCCTGACACTGTGGCACAGTAGCAGAGCCTCTGCTTGGCATGCAGAAGGTCCCCGGTTGGATCCCTAGCTTCTCCAGTTAAAAGAATCAGGGAGAAGGTAATGTATAAGGCTACAGGGTTTCAGCACCTTGGACAGCAGCTGCAAGTCAAAACAGACAAGATGGACTTTGAGAGACTCTTAGGCCCCGGTCACACGGGAGGTTTAGGGCCAGAAGAGGGACGGATTGGAGGCACAGCAAATGGGCGCGATCCCACCACGACATCTGGGAAGCGTTGCGCACCCATCCCTGATCCGGCCCTTCAGGCCGAAAATCCATAGTTAAAAGAAACCACCTACAGAGGTGGACTTACCAGAAAGGCCGCATCAAGCACGGCCATGGAATCGCCGGCGCGTCCTTCTGCCGGCACATCCGAGGCTCCTGGCCAAACTGCGCATGCGCACTCATGCGCAGCCGGCTGTCTTGGTCTCCAGTCGGTGGCTTCCTCCCTGGCATCTGATCGTGCCGGGGAGCAACGGCGCGGTGGCTCAGGGGATCTATGTGATCCCGCCGCCGGGTGTTTCTGTTGGTGCGGCTCTGAATAGCTGCACTTTGCCCGTGGTTTTTTCTGCCGTGTGGCAGGGACCTTAGTAGAACACAGTTTCCTTTAGGGAAGGGTTGTGTGGCTCAGTGGCAGAGCCTCTGCTTGGCATGTAGAAGGTCCCAGGTTCAATCCCCGGCATCTCCAGTTAAAAGGACTAGATAGAAGGTGATGTGAAAGACCTCCACCTGAGCCCCTGGAGAGCCAGTGCCAGTCAGAAGAGATAATACTGACTTTGATAGACCAAGGATCTGATTCTGTAGAAGGCAGATTCATGTGTGTTCATGCGCCTTGGGGGGTGGGTACGTCCACATCCCAGACCAAGCACAATTGGCCCTTTTGTCCAAAGGGTTTGTTCTCTTGCCTGTGCACTGGCTTGGAATCCTAGCTTATGGGCAAGAGAGCCCAGCTTCAGATTGGGAAGTTCTCAAAGATTTGGAAAGGAGAGACAGCCGGGTGCAATTCCATAGAATCCACGCTCTAATAGGACCATTTTCTCCAGAAGAACTGATCTCTGTCATCTAGAGAGGAGCTGTAATTCTGGGAGACCTCCGGCACCCTACTGGAGGATGACAGCCCCTAATCCCCACCTCAAATGGATGGCTTTGTGGGGTGACATATGGATCCTTTCAGGCCCTAAGCTATGCATGAAGGAAGGATGGAAGAACTTTGGGCCAGGAAAGGTCATGCACACTGCTTTGAGCTCCATGGGGAAAGGCAAGAGAGAAATGAGAGATAGCGTAGCATAGTGGTTAGAGTGCTGAACTATGATCTTCGTTGAGTTGCTAACCTCCAGGTGGGAAATACAAAAACTGAGGGTCACAGTGTTAGGAAGAGAAGAAGAAGAAGAGGAGGAGGAGGAGGAGATTGGATTTATACCCCATCCTTCACTATCAAAGGAGTCTCAGAGTGCTTACAAACTATTTTCCCTTCCCTTCCCCACAACAGACACCCTGTGAGGTGGGTGAGGCTGAGAGAGCTCTTGACAGAAACTGCTCTTTTTTCAAGAACAGCTGTGCCAGAACTATGGCTTGCCCAAAGTCATCCAGCAGGTGCAAGTGGAGAAGTGGGGAATTAAACCCGGTTCTCCCAGATTAGAGTCTGCACACTTAACCACTACCCCAAACTGGCTCTGTGTATAATAGTTGTTTTTTCAAGGGAAATCAATTTTGTGCTTTTTATTTTTATTATCTAATTTTTTCTAGACTGTTATGTAAATATTGGTATCAATTGATATCAAACCCAAACAAAACATCAAAGTGCAGGTCGACATTCTGTACAAATATTCAGACAGCACCTTTTTGCAACTACCTGATAGAACTTGGGAGGTATGATATCCTAGACTGGTTACTATGTCTGCCGCAAGGGTTCCAAAGGGACCCTAGAAAATATGCTGCTATCTTAAGACTTTTTGTGCTCACAAAGAGAAATTATTGTGCCTTATGTCCTTTATATACGTCACAGTCGTTGAAAAAGATTGTATTCGAAACGGATAACTTACTAGAGTCCTGTGGGACTGGTGATTGTGATACAGACAAGGTGCTGTCTGAATATTTGTACAGAATGTCGACCTGCACTTTGATGTTTTGTTTGGGTGAAACCTATTTTTGATAACATTTGGCACCAATTTATATAATGGGCTGTTTTTGTAGCAGGAACTCCTTTGAATATTAGGCGACACACCCCTAATGTAGCCAATCCTCCAAGAGCTTACAGAGCTCTTCTTACGGGGGCTACTGTAAGCTCTTGGAGAATTGGCTACATTAGGGGTGTGTTGCCTAATATGCAAAGGAGTTCCTGCTACAAAAAGAGCTCAGATCTCCCAGAATTCCAGCTGATCTGCAGATGACAGAGATCAGTTCCTCTGGAGGAAAGGGCTGCTTTGGAGCAGGGAGCCTATGGCCTTGTACTCTGCTGAGGACTCTGCCATCCTCAAACCCCACCCTCTCCAGGCTCTACCTCTCCAGGAATTTCCAAACTTGGTTCTGGGAGATCCAGATTTGAATCTCCGCTCTGCATGGATTCTCTCTGGCTGGACATGGGTCTCTCTCTTTCTCTCTCTCTTTCAGCCTAATCTACCTCACCAGGAGGTTGTTGTGAAGAAAAAGTAGAGACGGGGAAACCAGCAATGCTCCTTCTAAGCTGTGGAGTCCTGTGAGCAAAAATTCTACTCTGTGAGCTACTGGCATTCATGTTGTGAGCAGGCGATTTGGCTGCTGCATAAATTAGTTTGCTGTGGAGCCACATCCTTCCTGAGCGAAGGTGAAAATGTGTGAGCTGGAGGCTAAAAACCTGTGAGCTGGCTCACACTAACTCAGCTTAGAGGGAACATTGGAAACCAGTCCTCTTGAGGAGTGTAAATCAGTTAAATAATAATAAATGAAAATACGCAAAGTAGGAGGGGAGGGGAGATCCTGAAAATGAGGGCTTTCGTGGCTCTTTACCCTATCGACAAACCATGCCTTGTTCCTGCGTCAGAAGGCATCCAAAGTAATCATGACTAACTTGTGCCACTGATCTGAATGCAACTTGAGAGTGACCTTTGTTTCTTCAGATCGGGGCCTTTAAAAAGTAAGCGTCAAATGGACAAATCATTATATTTTTATCTCTCCTTTTTATGCACAAGTAACAAGAGAGTAACAGCATTCTGTGCACCTTGGCGTTTAGTCATGTTGGCCACATGACCATGGAAACGTCCTCAGACAGCGCTGGCTCTTCGGCTTTGAAACAGAGATGCGCACCGCAACCCTAGAGTCGGATTTGACTGGCTTTCGAGCAAGGGAACCTTTACCTTTACCTTTTAACAAGAGAGTACCAAAAAAACATCTACTTCTGCTTCATTGACTATGCTAAAGCCTTTGACTGTGTGGATCACAACAAACTATGGCAGGTCCTTAAAGAGATGGGAGTACCAGACCACCTCACATGTCTCTTGAGAAACCTGTATAAGGGCCAAGAAGCGACAGTTAGAACCGGATACGGAACAACTGATTGGTTCAGCATAGGAAAAGGAGTACGACAAGGATGTATACTGTCACCTTGCTTATTTAATATATATGCAGAGTACATCATGCGAAATGCTGGCCTGGATGAATCACAAGCCAGAATTGAGATTGCTGGGGAAAAGATCAACAACCTCAGATATGCAGACGATACCACTCTAATGGCAGAAAGTGAAGAGGACCTAAAGAGCCTCTTGCCCAAGGTAAAAGAGGAGAGTGCAAAAGTGGGCTTGAAGCTCAACATCAAAAAAACTAAGATTATGGCATCCGGCCCCATCACCCCTTGGCAAATAGAAGGGGAAGTCATGGAAGTAGTGACAGACTTCACGTTCCTGGGATCCCAGATTACCACAGACTGTGACAGCAGCCATGAAATTAAAAGACGCCTGCTCCTTGGGAGGAAAGCAATGGCGAACCTAAACAGCATGATAAAAAGTAGAGACATCACCCTGCCAATAAAAGTCCGCATGGTCAAAGCAATGGTATTCCCAGTAGTCATGTATGGCTGCGAGAGTTGGAGTATAAGGAAGGCCAAGCGCCGAAGAATAGATTCTTTTGAACTATGGTGCTGGAGAAGACTCTTGAGAGTCCCTTGGACTGCAAGAAGATCAAATCAGTCAATCCTAAAAGAAACCAACCCTGACTGTTCCCTGGAAGGCCAGATAATGAAACTGAAGCTCAAATACTTTGGCCACCACCCAATGAGAAGGGAGCACTCACTGGAGAAGACCCTGATGCTGGGAAAGACTGAAGGTCAAAGAAGACGGGGACGGCAAAGGATGAGACGGTCAGACAGTGTCATAGATGCAACGAACACGAAATTGAGCAAACTTCAGAGGACGGCGGAAGTCAGGAAGGCCTGGCGTGATCTGGTCCATGGGGTCGCAAAGAGTCGGACTCGACTGTGCGACTGAACAACAACGACAATAAGCTTTTGGCTGGTTTCCCCCCTACCCTCCCATGCTCGTGGTTATAAAAGTTGGTGTGAAACTTCCATTTCACGTTGATTCATCCAAAGGAGTGAGGCTTAGGCTGAGACCAAAGTGGTTAACAGAAAACATGATGCTCGGATCCTGATTTACTTTGAGGGCTCTCCTTTAGAGGCAGTGCTTCTGTCACCTTTGCCTTCAGCTCAAGTTTAACAAGTCGAGAATGTAGCCGCAAATAATAGATTCGCTCAGGCTCGGTTGGAGGGGGGGGAGGGTTGGATCCAAGAATAATCCATTTCATCCTTGCAACACAAGAAGTAATTTTGTATCCTGGCCTCTCAAGTTGCCAACTTCTTTTTTCGTTTGTTTGTTTGCACGGGCCAGGGAGCAGGGCAATTATAGCGCATTCCACAATTCGACAGTGGAACGTTTGTGTGTGTTTGTGACTCAGTTCTGGGACGAGGTGCTTGTAATGGGTTCGGAAAGATCGTGAAGTTTGTGGGCACCTTCTCTAAACATGAAAATTCTTTAATTAACGTGCTGCTCTAAATGCAGCTGGAATCCCTGAGAAGTTCAGGAAAGGGATGTGCTCTGTACATTTTTGCCAGGTCAAGGTGAGAATAAAAGGTTACCACTGGCTGATGTGGGGGGGTGCAAAGGGGTAAGCTCGGGCAGGGCTGGAAATTGAAAGTCACGTAGGCAGGGTATAGGCAACAGAGCGGGCCAAATTCATCCCAGGTATGGGCTGGTGGAGGTTGAATGCATAGCAAAGCAAAAAAACAAACAGAACCCAACACAGCAGAAAGTACCTGTCAGCTCCAAGATGCAGCAAAAAGACTTACAGCAAAAAGACTTACGAAAAAGACTTACGAGGAAAAGAGTTTTAACAAAAAGACTTACAAAAACGATTTACAAGCAAAAGGCTTACAGCAGCTTTTAATGTTGAAATTGTTTATATGGCTTTAGGATTATTTAAATTACTTATTGTTGTTTTTGCCTCCCTGAGTGGCCTTGGCTGGGAGGGTGGGGTATAAATATAACAATAAATAAATAAATAAATAAATAAATAGGACTTACAAAAAAAGACTTACGAGAAAAAGAGTTATAACAAAAAGACTCTCTGCCATGTCAGTGGACTTCCAGAAGGACTGGTTGTCCACTGTGTGAGACAGGATGCTGGACGAGATGAACCACTGGTCTGACCAGCAGGACTCTTCTGAGGTTCTTATCAGGGGAAGGCCTCGGCCTCTCTGCCCTGTTGATGGACCACCAGAGAACTGGCCTGGCCACTGTTTGAGATGGGATGCTGGACTAGATGGACCACTGGTCTAACCAGCAGGACTCTTCTAATGTTCTTATCAGGGGAAGGCCTCAGCCTCTATGCCCTGTTGTTGGACCACCAGGGGAACTGGCTGTCCACTGTGTGAGACAGGATGCTGGACTAGATGGACCCTCACTGGTCTGATCCAGCAGGATTCTTCTAATGTTCTTATCAGGGGAAGGCCTCAGCCTCTGTGCCCTGTTGATGGACCACCAGAGAACTGGCCTGGCCACTGTTTGAGATGGGATGCTAGACTAGATGGACCCCCACTGGTCCAATCCAGTAGGGTTCTTCTGACAGTCTGATCAGGGAAATGCCTCAGCCTCTATGCCCTGTGATTGGGCGTCTAGAGAAACTGGTGGCCACTGTGTGAGGTGGGATGCTGGACTAGACAGCCCCTAACTGGTCTGATCCAGCAGGGCTGTTCTGATGCTTTTATCAGGGGAAGCCCTGGACCACTATGCCCTGTTGCTGGCCGTCCAGAGGAACTGGTTGGCCAGTGTGTGAGACAGGATGCTGGACGAGATGGACCTTCACTGGTCTGATCCAGCAGGGCTCTTCTGAGGTTCTTATGCACTGTGAACGTACAGGCAGGATGAACTGCAGGTGACTTCATGCTTTCAAATACAGGTACATCTTTTTAATAACCCAAGCATAACCCATGGAGAATACATGCCCTTTTACATCATCTCGGCAAAAGAAGACACAAGCTGCAACCATCCAGCCATAGAGTGGAAGCAGCTGCTATACAGGCACAAAGCTAGTAGACCACAGTGTTATGCGCAGGCAAATATTCACCAGGGAACATCAAGGCAACTCTATATGGAGCTCACCTTACAAGTAATCAAGAGAATTTGGGGAATGTAAGTTCATCAGCACGATCAGCCTCTCCTAGAAAACATCGTTTAATGTGCATCTTTGGAGTTTATAAACATCGTTATTGTTAATTGGAAAGAAATTACACGAGGCACCGATTGGTTTTTTCCTTCTGACTCTTCGACGGCACTAATACGGTCCTAAGAAGCATTCAGGAAGGCAGACAGTTGAACAAAAAAGAAGAAGAAACACTTTTTTTTGAAAGCCTTTTCCCATCTCGGGTTTTAAGAGATTTCCCCTGAGGTACCAAGTGTTCGCAGTGTCTCTTCAGAGAAAGCTACTGGCACATGAAGAGCGTGAGAGATAAACGCAAGGCACGCTCACAGCCGAGCTTTTAATATTTAAGGTGGCATTTCTGCTTTCCTGTTCTGCTGATCCAGCCTGGCTCCTTAGCCCAACAATAGCTGATTCCCCAACTGAGTCAGTAGTCGCAGTACCACCTTCTAGCCTTCTACGGTGGTGGCACTAAAGAGACGAGGAACTCAGAGCACCAGGATCTTGGCTCCCTGATCCAAGACTCTTGGCCATTTTTACCACCTGGGGATGGGACTGCCACGTCCCATTCAATGGGAAATACACGTGGACAGGTTCAAAACAAGTGCTTTAGCGCAAATTCCAATCCCTGCAATGGAGGACAGACACCTTGGTGTAGTGGTGAGGAGCACAGACTCTAATCTGGGAGAACCAGGTTTAATTCCCCACTCCTCCACATGCAGCTAATGGTGTGACTTTGGGTCAGTCACAAGTTCTCTTAGAGCTGTTCTCTCACGGGCAGTTCTCGAAAGAGCTCTCTCAGCCCCGCCCACCTCACAGGGTGTCTGTTGTATGGAGGGGGAGGGGAAAGGAGATTGTAAACTGCTCTGAGACTCCTTTGGGTAGTGAAGGGTGGGGTATAAATCCAATCTCTTCTTCTCTTCTTCTTTAACTGTGGCAGGAGTCACTTTTCATCAGTTGGACCGAGTACAGGGCACATTTGAATGTTTCTTGAACTAGTTCTGGATCTGGGATAATACTTAAATAAAGATATAAAAGGGAAACATTGCCTTTCATAGAATCATAGAATGTTAGAGTTGGAAGGGACCTTGCGGGTCATCTAGTCCAATCCCCTGCACTCTGCAGGAGCATAGCCGAAAGACAGCCCTACAACATACCCGAAAGATGGTCGTCCAGCCTCCACTTGAAAACGTCCAGTGGAGCATCCACACACACACACATCCAGAGGCAGTCTGTTCCACTGCTCAACCACTCTTACAGTCAGGAAGTTCCTCCTGATATTTAGCCGGTATCGACTCCCTTGTAATTCCCACCCACTAGGTCTAGTCTTGCAATACGGAGCCAGAGAGAATAGATCTGCTCCATCTTCTACATGACAGCCCTTTAATCAATCATATCATATATATAATCCCAAGCTTGGCCTCCACATGTAGATCAAAAAAACCACACAGTTAGGCCTGGTACAGAAGGGGCAGATGTTTCTGCAGACTTGGGGGTGTCCTCAGGTTTGTACACACAAAAACAAAAAAACAAAAACTTCAAAATAGAGGGTTAAGAAAAGATTGTCATGGAGAAGTACATCTCGCGTGGATAAAATGGCAGACAAGATCTTGGAAGATCTGAATGGCCACCTGGCTGGAGGGGGCATGGAGCTGATGGCATTCTTCCTGCTCGAACGCCCCCATACCTGGCAGGGGGGAGGCTTGGCGTACAAAGCACAGCTGGCACACAATGCTCCAGGCCCTCCGCCTCCCCCATCACCTGCCTGGCAAGTGGCAGGCAGAGAGGCTTGGTGGTAGATCCAGGAGAGGCAAAAGGAAGCACTTCTTGTCACAGTGAGTGATTAAAATGTGGGATTTGCTGCCAGAGGGTGTGGTGATGGCCACAGGAATAAAAAGCTTGAAAGGGGGATTAGATAGATTCATGTGGGATGAGTCTATCAATGGCTACTAGGCATGGTGGCTGAGGGGAACCTCCACATTCAGAGGCACTAAGCCTCTGAATCCCAGAGCCAGGAGACAACATCAGGGGAAGGCCTTGGCCTCTATGCCCTGTTGTTGGCCCTCCTGAGGAAGTGGTTGGCTTCTGTGTGAGATGGGAGGCTGGACTAGATGGACCCTCACTGGTCTGATCCAGCAGGGCTCTTCTGAGGTTCTTATCAGGGGAAGGCCTCGGGCTCTCTGCCCTGTTGTTGGCCCTCCAGAGGAACTGGCTGGCCCCTGTGTGAGATGGGATGCTGGACTAGATGGACCCTCACTGGTCTGATCCAGCAGGGCTCTTCTGAGGTTCTTATCAGGGGAAGGCCTCGGGCTCTCTGCCCTGTTGTTGGCCCTCCAGAGGAACTGGCTGGCCCCTGTGTGAGATGGGATGCTGGACTAGATGGACCCTCACTGGTCTGATCCAGCAGGGCTCTTCTGAGGTTCTTATCAGGGGAAGGCCTCGGGCTCTCTGCCCTGTTGTTGGCCCTCCAGAGGAACTGGCTGGCCCCTGTGTGAGATGGGATGCTGGACTAGATGGACCCTCACTGGTCTGATCCAGCAGGGCTCTTCTGAGGTTCTTATCAGGGGAAGGCCTCGGGCTCTCTGCCCTGTTGTTGGCCCTCCAGAGGAACTGGCTGGCCCCTGTGTGAGATGGGATGCTGGACTAGATGGACCCTCACTGGTCTGATCCAGCAGGGCTCTTCTGAGGTTCTTATCAGGGGAAGGCCTCGGGCTCTCTGCCCTGTTGTTGGCCCTCCAGAGGAACTGGCTGGCCCCTGTGTGAGATGGGATGCTGGACTAGATGGACCCTCACTGGTCTGATCCAGCAGGGCTCTTCTGAGGTTCTTATCAGGGGAAGGCCTCGGGCTCTCTGCCCTGTTGTTGGCCCTCCAGAGGAACTGGCTGGCCCCTGTGTGAGATGGGATGCTGGACTAGATGGACCCTCACTGGTCTGATCCAGCAGGGCTCTTCTTAGGCTCATGAGTGGAAACCGCACCATGTTTATAACTGCAGTAGACCCAGGGCCCAACAGAAGAGAGGAACTGGGATATCTTCTCCCTTGCCTGCCCTTAACAAGTCCCTCACTTGTCAGTCTTCTAAATTGTATTCCCCCTTCATTTAACATCTCAGAAAGGAATCTATAGCAAGGTTTCTGACAGTCTGAAAATTGATCTAAACATGGGAAAGGGCTCAATTCATCAACAAAAAACCCCCAGTCAATCCCCCTGGAGAAAATGGGTGCTCTAGAGGGTGGACTCTGACCTCCTTTGAGGTCCCTCCACCCTCAGATCTCCAGGATCTCCCCAGCTTGGAGTTGGCAAGCCGATCGGAGGAAACTGAATGTGTGAATGGACTTCATGGAAAGGCATTTCCTCAGCCTTGCTCAAGCCTTGCAAACAGCGGGCCCTCGTGGCTCCCTTGACAGAGTCCGTCCTTCTCCTTCTGGGTCTCCCTCCTTCCGTGCTGCCTTCAACGTTTCCTAGCATGATTGTCTTTGCCGGTGAGTCTTGTCTTCTCATAATGGGACGGAAGTACCATAGCCTCAAGGAGCTGCGGTGGCTCAAGAGGTTAAGACTGCAGGCTGTGGAAGGTCGGTATTTCAGCAGTTCAAGACCCGAGTGTGCCGCATGACGGAGTGAGCTCCCATCTCTGGTTCCAGCTCCTGCCAACCTAGCAGTTCGAAAGCAAGAAATGGCAGGTAGATAAATAGGTACCGCTTCGGTGGGAAGGTAACAGTGTTCCGTGCGCCTTGGTGTTTAGTCATGCCGGCCCCATGACCATGAAAACGTCTTCGGACAGCGCTGGCTCTTCGGCTTGGAAACGGAGATGAGCACTGCAACCTTAGAGTCGGACTCGACTGGCTTTCGAGCAAGGGAAACCTTTATCTTTACCATAGCCTCAGTGGAGTCTAGTGAGAGTTCAAGCTTGATTTCATCTCTCTCTGTGTATTAAATGCCATGAAGTCACTTTTGAGGAATTGATGTCCTCCAAAACGTCCTCTCCTGAACAGCCTTGCTCGGGTCTTGCAAACGGAGGAAGCTGCGGCTTCGTTGACTGAGTCCATCCATCTCCTGTTGGGTCTTCCTTTATTCCT